>NC_070586.1:40475602-40615602 GCF_027409825.1 Scomber japonicus | reverse complement strand
AATTAATAAATAAATTAATAAATAAATAAATACAATAAACACACAGTTTAAATTCATAACGGTGTTTATTTGATGCATAAAAGGGTTACATAGGATAATATAAGCTGTAAAGACAGAAAAAAACACGAAACAAAAATACTTACCGGGAGAACACGAAACGAAATACTTACCGGAGGGAGAGTATAAAAGGGAGAAACACAGAGGAAAAATCAGTTGGAAGAAGAGCACTGAAGGAGTAACATCTCCTCATACTTACCGGTCTGGGGTGGCATGCCTGAAGAAGGCCCGAAATGAGGCCGAAACGTCGCGAGCGCCACCTACAGACAAAAAAGAAAACCATGGTATACCTAAAGGGAGGGAAAAAGAAGAAAAATGAAGAATAAATAAACCAACTGAAAAAAACAAGAAAAAAACAAAAAAATAGAAAAACAAAAAGACAAAAAATGATTACATATTTGATATAGCCAAGGCGACACCAGAACCTGAAAAAAGGACGAGGAAAAGAAACGCAAAGAAGGCATAGAATAAAACCTGAACAAAGGACGAAGAAAGAGGAAAAGAAACCTAAAAGAAGGATTAATTAATAATAATAATTAATAATAAATAAAAGCCTAAATATGGAAGATGGAGTGTGGGAGGCTGGCCACCCAAACGGAGATGCCCGTGCACCACGGACCCTGGTGTGAGCAGGGACCCCGTTCTTTCCCCAAACCTAACCGGCCAGCGCCACGTTTCGGATCAATGGTCAGTCCCCTGCCTCCATACTATGCTAAGCTAAGCCTAACCCCTACTCTACCCTAAACCTAACCAGCCCCAATTGTGTGCCTAAACCTAACCCTAATTTGACTGATGCCCAGTTGTGGCCCTAACCCTAACCCTAGTCTGTCTCCTAACCCTAACCCTGACCCCAAACCCTAACCCTAACCCCAAGGAACCCAAAATGCGGTCCTAAAAAAAGTCCAAAAGAGGACAATCCACAAGATTCCAGTTACGGTAATTCCCGGCTGAAGATTCCGTATATAGCCATAAAGCAGGGTTAAAAAAGGCAAAAACAAATATACGAGGTACGCAAGGGGAAAAGTAAAGGATGGTAATCAGGAAAATGGGAAGGGACATAAATTAAGGAAAAAGGGTTAGAAATAAATTAATAAATAAATTAATAAATAAATAAATACAATAAACACACAGTTTAAATTCATAACGGTGTTTATTTGATGCATAAAAGGGTTACATAGGATAATATAAGCTGTAAAGACAGAAAAAAACACGAAACAAAAATACTTACCGGGAGAACACGAAACGAAATACTTACCGGAGGGAGAGTATAAAAGGGAGAAACACAGAGGAAAAATCAGTTGGAAGAAGAGCACTGAAGGAGTAACATCTCCTCATACTTACCGGTCTGGGGTGGCATGCCTGAAGAAGGCCCGAAATGAGGCCGAAACGTCGCGAGCGCCACCTACAGACAAAAAAGAAAACCATGGTATACCTAAAGGGAGGGAAAAAGAAGAAAAATGAAGAATAAATAAACCAACTGAAAAAAACAAGAAAAAAACAAAAAAATAGAAAAACAAAAAGACAAAAAATGATTACATATTTGATATAGCCAAGGCGACACCAGAACCTGAAAAAAGGACGAGGAAAAGAAACGCAAAGAAGGCATAGAATAAAACCTGAACAAAGGACGAAGAAAGAGGAAAAGAAACCTAAAAGAAGGATTAATTAATAATAATAATTAATAATAAATAAAAGCCTAAATATGGAAGATGGAGTGTGGGAGGCTGGCCACCCAAACGGAGATGCCCGTGCACCACGGACCCTGGTGTGAGCAGGGACCCCGTTCTTTCCCCAAACCTAACCGGCCAGCGCCACGTTTCGGATCAATGGTCAGTCCCCTGCCTCCATACTATGCTAAGCTAAGCCTAACCCCTACTCTACCCTAAACCTAACCAGCCCCAATTGTGTGCCTAAACCTAACCCTAATTTGACTGATGCCCAGTTGTGGCCCTAACCCTAACCCTAGTCTGTCTCCTAACCCTAACCCTGACCCCAAACCCTAACCCTAACCCCAAGGAACCCAAAATGCGGTCCTAAAAAAAGTCCAAAAGAGGACAATCCACAAGATTCCAGTTACGGTAATTCCCGGCTGAAGATTCCGTATATAGCCATAAAAGCAGGGTTAAAAAAGGCAAAAACAAATATACGAGGTACGCAAGGGGAAAAGTAAAGGATGGTAATCAGGAAAATGGGAAGGGACATAAATTAAGGAAAAAGGGTTAGAAATAAATTAATAAATAAATTAATAAATAAATAAATACAATAAACACACAGTTTAAATTCATAACGGTGTTTATTTGATGCATAAAAGGGTTACATAGGATAATATAAGCTGTAAAGACAGAAAAAAACACGAAACAAAAATACTTACCGGGAGAACACGAAACGAAATACTTACCGGAGGGAGAGTATAAAAGGGAGAAACACAGAGGAAAAATCAGTTGGAAGAAGAGCACTGAAGGAGTAACATCTCCTCATACTTACCGGTCTGGGGTGGCATGCCTGAAGAAGGCCCGAAATGAGGCCGAAACGTCGCGAGCGCCACCTACAGACAAAAAAGAAAACCATGGTATACCTAAAGGGAGGGAAAAAGAAGAAAAATGAAGAATAAATAAACCAACTGAAAAAAACAAGAAAAAAACAAAAAAATAGAAAAACAAAAAGACAAAAAATGATTACATATTTGATATAGCCAAGGCGACACCAGAACCTGAAAAAAGGACGAGGAAAAGAAACGCAAAGAAGGCATAGAATAAAACCTGAACAAAGGACGAAGAAAGAGGAAAAGAAACCTAAAAGAAGGATTAATTAATAATAATAATTAATAATAAATAAAAGCCTAAATATGGAAGATGGAGTGTGGGAGGCTGGCCACCCAAACGGAGATGCCCGTGCACCACGGACCCTGGTGTGAGCAGGGACCCCGTTCTTTCCCCAAACCTAACCGGCCAGCGCCACGTTTCGGATCAATGGTCAGTCCCCTGCCTCCATACTATGCTAAGCTAAGCCTAACCCCTACTCTACCCTAAACCTAACCAGCCCCAATTGTGTGCCTAAACCTAACCCTAATTTGACTGATGCCCAGTTGTGGCCCTAACCCTAACCCTAGTCTGTCTCCTAACCCTAACCCTGACCCCAAACCCTAACCCTAACCCCAAGGAACCCAAAATGCGGTCCTAAAAAAAGTCCAAAAGAGGACAATCCACAAGATTCCAGTTACGGTAATTCCCGGCTGAAGATTCCGTATATAGCCATAAAAGCAGGGTTAAAAAAGGCAAAAACAAATATACGAGGTACGCAAGGGGAAAAGTAAAGGATGGTAATCAGGAAAATGGGAAGGGACATAAATTAAGGAAAAAGGGTTAGAAATAAATTAATAAATAAATTAATAAATAAATAAATACAATAAACACACAGTTTAAATTCATAACGGTGTTTATTTGATGCATAAAAGGGTTACATAGGATAATATAAGCTGTAAAGACAGAAAAAAACACGAAACAAAAATACTTACCGGGAGAACACGAAACGAAATACTTACCGGAGGGAGAGTATAAAAGGGAGAAACACAGAGGAAAAATCAGTTGGAAGAAGAGCACTGAAGGAGTAACATCTCCTCATACTTACCGGTCTGGGGTGGCATGCCTGAAGAAGGCCCGAAATGAGGCCGAAACGTCGCGAGCGCCACCTACAGACAAAAAAGAAAACCATGGTATACCTAAAGGGAGGGAAAAAGAAGAAAAATGAAGAATAAATAAACCAACTGAAAAAAACAAGAAAAAAACAAAAAAATAGAAAAACAAAAAGACAAAAAATGATTACATATTTGATATAGCCAAGGCGACACCAGAACCTGAAAAAAGGACGAGGAAAAGAAACGCAAAGAAGGCATAGAATAAAACCTGAACAAAGGACGAAGAAAGAGGAAAAGAAACCTAAAAGAAGGATTAATTAATAATAATAATTAATAATAAATAAAAGCCTAAATATGGAAGATGGAGTGTGGGAGGCTGGCCACCCAAACGGAGATGCCCGTGCACCACGGACCCTGGTGTGAGCAGGGACCCCGTTCTTTCCCCAAACCTAACCGGCCAGCGCCACGTTTCGGATCAATGGTCAGTCCCCTGCCTCCATACTATGCTAAGCTAAGCCTAACCCCTACTCTACCCTAAACCTAACCAGCCCCAATTGTGTGCCTAAACCTAACCCTAATTTGACTGATGCCCAGTTGTGGCCCTAACCCTAACCCTAGTCTGTCTCCTAACCCTAACCCTGACCCCAAACCCTAACCCTAACCCCAAGGAACCCAAAATGCGGTCCTAAAAAAAGTCCAAAAGAGGACAATCCACAAGATTCCAGTTACGGTAATTCCCGGCTGAAGATTCCGTATATAGCCATAAAAGCAGGGTTAAAAAAGGCAAAAACAAATATACGAGGTACGCAAGGGGAAAAGTAAAGGATGGTAATCAGGAAAATGGGAAGGGACATAAATTAAGGAAAAAGGGTTAGAAATAAATTAATAAATAAATTAATAAATAAATAAATACAATAAACACACAGTTTAAATTCATAACGGTGTTTATTTGATGCATAAAAGGGTTACATAGGATAATATAAGCTGTAAAGACAGAAAAAAACACGAAACAAAAATACTTACCGGGAGAACACGAAACGAAATACTTACCGGAGGGAGAGTATAAAAGGGAGAAACACAGAGGAAAAATCAGTTGGAAGAAGAGCACTGAAGGAGTAACATCTCCTCATACTTACCGGTCTGGGGTGGCATGCCTGAAGAAGGCCCGAAATGAGGCCGAAACGTCGCGAGCGCCACCTACAGACAAAAAAGAAAACCATGGTATACCTAAAGGGAGGGAAAAAGAAGAAAAATGAAGAATAAATAAACCAACTGAAAAAAACAAGAAAAAAACAAAAAAATAGAAAAACAAAAAGACAAAAAATGATTACATATTTGATATAGCCAAGGCGACACCAGAACCTGAAAAAAGGACGAGGAAAAGAAACGCAAAGAAGGCATAGAATAAAACCTGAACAAAGGACGAAGAAAGAGGAAAAGAAACCTAAAAGAAGGATTAATTAATAATAATAATTAATAATAAATAAAAGCCTAAATATGGAAGATGGAGTGTGGGAGGCTGGCCACCCAAACGGAGATGCCCGTGCACCACGGACCCTGGTGTGAGCAGGGACCCCGTTCTTTCCCCAAACCTAACCGGCCAGCGCCACGTTTCGGATCAATGGTCAGTCCCCTGCCTCCATACTATGCTAAGCTAAGCCTAACCCCTACTCTACCCTAAACCTAACCAGCCCCAATTGTGTGCCTAAACCTAACCCTAATTTGACTGATGCCCAGTTGTGGCCCTAACCCTAACCCTAGTCTGTCTCCTAACCCTAACCCTGACCCCAAACCCTAACCCTAACCCCAAGGAACCCAAAATGCGGTCCTAAAAAAAGTCCAAAAGAGGACAATCCACAAGATTCCAGTTACGGTAATTCCCGGCTGAAGATTCCGTATATAGCCATAAAAGCAGGGTTAAAAAAGGCAAAAACAAATATACGAGGTACGCAAGGGGAAAAGTAAAGGATGGTAATCAGGAAAATGGGAAGGGACATAAATTAAGGAAAAAGGGTTAGAAATAAATTAATAAATAAATTAATAAATAAATAAATACAATAAACACACAGTTTAAATTCATAACGGTGTTTATTTGATGCATAAAAGGGTTACATAGGATAATATAAGCTGTAAAGACAGAAAAAAACACGAAACAAAAATACTTACCGGGAGAACACGAAACGAAATACTTACCGGAGGGAGAGTATAAAAGGGAGAAACACAGAGGAAAAATCAGTTGGAAGAAGAGCACTGAAGGAGTAACATCTCCTCATACTTACCGGTCTGGGGTGGCATGCCTGAAGAAGGCCCGAAATGAGGCCGAAACGTCGCGAGCGCCACCTACAGACAAAAAAGAAAACCATGGTATACCTAAAGGGAGGGAAAAAGAAGAAAAATGAAGAATAAATAAACCAACTGAAAAAAACAAGAAAAAAACAAAAAAATAGAAAAACAAAAAGACAAAAAATGATTACATATTTGATATAGCCAAGGCGACACCAGAACCTGAAAAAAGGACGAGGAAAAGAAACGCAAAGAAGGCATAGAATAAAACCTGAACAAAGGACGAAGAAAGAGGAAAAGAAACCTAAAAGAAGGATTAATTAATAATAATAATTAATAATAAATAAAAGCCTAAATATGGAAGATGGAGTGTGGGAGGCTGGCCACCCAAACGGAGATGCCCGTGCACCACGGACCCTGGTGTGAGCAGGGACCCCGTTCTTTCCCCAAACCTAACCGGCCAGCGCCACGTTTCGGATCAATGGTCAGTCCCCTGCCTCCATACTATGCTAAGCTAAGCCTAACCCCTACTCTACCCTAAACCTAACCAGCCCCAATTGTGTGCCTAAACCTAACCCTAATTTGACTGATGCCCAGTTGTGGCCCTAACCCTAACCCTAGTCTGTCTCCTAACCCTAACCCTGACCCCAAACCCTAACCCTAACCCCAAGGAACCCAAAATGCGGTCCTAAAAAAAGTCCAAAAGAGGACAATCCACAAGATTCCAGTTACGGTAATTCCCGGCTGAAGATTCCGTATATAGCCATAAAAGCAGGGTTAAAAAAGGCAAAAACAAATATACGAGGTACGCAAGGGGAAAAGTAAAGGATGGTAATCAGGAAAATGGGAAGGGACATAAATTAAGGAAAAAGGGTTAGAAATAAATTAATAAATAAATTAATAAATAAATAAATACAATAAACACACAGTTTAAATTCATAACGGTGTTTATTTGATGCATAAAAGGGTTACATAGGATAATATAAGCTGTAAAGACAGAAAAAAACACGAAACAAAAATACTTACCGGGAGAACACGAAACGAAATACTTACCGGAGGGAGAGTATAAAAGGGAGAAACACAGAGGAAAAATCAGTTGGAAGAAGAGCACTGAAGGAGTAACATCTCCTCATACTTACCGGTCTGGGGTGGCATGCCTGAAGAAGGCCCGAAATGAGGCCGAAACGTCGCGAGCGCCACCTACAGACAAAAAAGAAAACCATGGTATACCTAAAGGGAGGGAAAAAGAAGAAAAATGAAGAATAAATAAACCAACTGAAAAAAACAAGAAAAAAACAAAAAAATAGAAAAACAAAAAGACAAAAAATGATTACATATTTGATATAGCCAAGGCGACACCAGAACCTGAAAAAAGGACGAGGAAAAGAAACGCAAAGAAGGCATAGAATAAAACCTGAACAAAGGACGAAGAAAGAGGAAAAGAAACCTAAAAGAAGGATTAATTAATAATAATAATTAATAATAAATAAAAGCCTAAATATGGAAGATGGAGTGTGGGAGGCTGGCCACCCAAACGGAGATGCCCGTGCACCACGGACCCTGGTGTGAGCAGGGACCCCGTTCTTTCCCCAAACCTAACCGGCCAGCGCCACGTTTCGGATCAATGGTCAGTCCCCTGCCTCCATACTATGCTAAGCTAAGCCTAACCCCTACTCTACCCTAAACCTAACCAGCCCCAATTGTGTGCCTAAACCTAACCCTAATTTGACTGATGCCCAGTTGTGGCCCTAACCCTAACCCTAGTCTGTCTCCTAACCCTAACCCTGACCCCAAACCCTAACCCTAACCCCAAGGAACCCAAAATGCGGTCCTAAAAAAAGTCCAAAAGAGGACAATCCACAAGATTCCAGTTACGGTAATTCCCGGCTGAAGATTCCGTATATAGCCATAAAAGCAGGGTTAAAAAAGGCAAAAACAAATATACGAGGTACGCAAGGGGAAAAGTAAAGGATGGTAATCAGGAAAATGGGAAGGGACATAAATTAAGGAAAAAGGGTTAGAAATAAATTAATAAATAAATTAATAAATAAATAAATACAATAAACACACAGTTTAAATTCATAACGGTGTTTATTTGATGCATAAAAGGGTTACATAGGATAATATAAGCTGTAAAGACAGAAAAAAACACGAAACAAAAATACTTACCGGGAGAACACGAAACGAAATACTTACCGGAGGGAGAGTATAAAAGGGAGAAACACAGAGGAAAAATCAGTTGGAAGAAGAGCACTGAAGGAGTAACATCTCCTCATACTTACCGGTCTGGGGTGGCATGCCTGAAGAAGGCCCGAAATGAGGCCGAAACGTCGCGAGCGCCACCTACAGACAAAAAAGAAAACCATGGTATACCTAAAGGGAGGGAAAAAGAAGAAAAATGAAGAATAAATAAACCAACTGAAAAAAACAAGAAAAAAACAAAAAAATAGAAAAACAAAAAGACAAAAAATGATTACATATTTGATATAGCCAAGGCGACACCAGAACCTGAAAAAAGGACGAGGAAAAGAAACGCAAAGAAGGCATAGAATAAAACCTGAACAAAGGACGAAGAAAGAGGAAAAGAAACCTAAAAGAAGGATTAATTAATAATAATAATTAATAATAAATAAAAGCCTAAATATGGAAGATGGAGTGTGGGAGGCTGGCCACCCAAACGGAGATGCCCGTGCACCACGGACCCTGGTGTGAGCAGGGACCCCGTTCTTTCCCCAAACCTAACCGGCCAGCGCCACGTTTCGGATCAATGGTCAGTCCCCTGCCTCCATACTATGCTAAGCTAAGCCTAACCCCTACTCTACCCTAAACCTAACCAGCCCCAATTGTGTGCCTAAACCTAACCCTAATTTGACTGATGCCCAGTTGTGGCCCTAACCCTAACCCTAGTCTGTCTCCTAACCCTAACCCTGACCCCAAACCCTAACCCTAACCCCAAGGAACCCAAAATGCGGTCCTAAAAAAAGTCCAAAAGAGGACAATCCACAAGATTCCAGTTACGGTAATTCCCGGCTGAAGATTCCGTATATAGCCATAAAAGCAGGGTTAAAAAAGGCAAAAACAAATATACGAGGTACGCAAGGGGAAAAGTAAAGGATGGTAATCAGGAAAATGGGAAGGGACATAAATTAAGGAAAAAGGGTTAGAAATAAATTAATAAATAAATTAATAAATAAATAAATACAATAAACACACAGTTTAAATTCATAACGGTGTTTATTTGATGCATAAAAGGGTTACATAGGATAATATAAGCTGTAAAGACAGAAAAAAACACGAAACAAAAATACTTACCGGGAGAACACGAAACGAAATACTTACCGGAGGGAGAGTATAAAAGGGAGAAACACAGAGGAAAAATCAGTTGGAAGAAGAGCACTGAAGGAGTAACATCTCCTCATACTTACCGGTCTGGGGTGGCATGCCTGAAGAAGGCCCGAAATGAGGCCGAAACGTCGCGAGCGCCACCTACAGACAAAAAAGAAAACCATGGTATACCTAAAGGGAGGGAAAAAGAAGAAAAATGAAGAATAAATAAACCAACTGAAAAAAACAAGAAAAAAACAAAAAAATAGAAAAACAAAAAGACAAAAAATGATTACATATTTGATATAGCCAAGGCGACACCAGAACCTGAAAAAAGGACGAGGAAAAGAAACGCAAAGAAGGCATAGAATAAAACCTGAACAAAGGACGAAGAAAGAGGAAAAGAAACCTAAAAGAAGGATTAATTAATAATAATAATTAATAATAAATAAAAGCCTAAATATGGAAGATGGAGTGTGGGAGGCTGGCCACCCAAACGGAGATGCCCGTGCACCACGGACCCTGGTGTGAGCAGGGACCCCGTTCTTTCCCCAAACCTAACCGGCCAGCGCCACGTTTCGGATCAATGGTCAGTCCCCTGCCTCCATACTATGCTAAGCTAAGCCTAACCCCTACTCTACCCTAAACCTAACCAGCCCCAATTGTGTGCCTAAACCTAACCCTAATTTGACTGATGCCCAGTTGTGGCCCTAACCCTAACCCTAGTCTGTCTCCTAACCCTAACCCTGACCCCAAACCCTAACCCTAACCCCAAGGAACCCAAAATGCGGTCCTAAAAAAAGTCCAAAAGAGGACAATCCACAAGATTCCAGTTACGGTAATTCCCGGCTGAAGATTCCGTATATAGCCATAAAAGCAGGGTTAAAAAAGGCAAAAACAAATATACGAGGTACGCAAGGGGAAAAGTAAAGGATGGTAATCAGGAAAATGGGAAGGGACATAAATTAAGGAAAAAGGGTTAGAAATAAATTAATAAATAAATTAATAAATAAATAAATACAATAAACACACAGTTTAAATTCATAACGGTGTTTATTTGATGCATAAAAGGGTTACATAGGATAATATAAGCTGTAAAGACAGAAAAAAACACGAAACAAAAATACTTACCGGGAGAACACGAAACGAAATACTTACCGGAGGGAGAGTATAAAAGGGAGAAACACAGAGGAAAAATCAGTTGGAAGAAGAGCACTGAAGGAGTAACATCTCCTCATACTTACCGGTCTGGGGTGGCATGCCTGAAGAAGGCCCGAAATGAGGCCGAAACGTCGCGAGCGCCACCTACAGACAAAAAAGAAAACCATGGTATACCTAAAGGGAGGGAAAAAGAAGAAAAATGAAGAATAAATAAACCAACTGAAAAAAACAAGAAAAAAACAAAAAAATAGAAAAACAAAAAGACAAAAAATGATTACATATTTGATATAGCCAAGGCGACACCAGAACCTGAAAAAAGGACGAGGAAAAGAAACGCAAAGAAGGCATAGAATAAAACCTGAACAAAGGACGAAGAAAGAGGAAAAGAAACCTAAAAGAAGGATTAATTAATAATAATAATTAATAATAAATAAAAGCCTAAATATGGAAGATGGAGTGTGGGAGGCTGGCCACCCAAACGGAGATGCCCGTGCACCACGGACCCTGGTGTGAGCAGGGACCCCGTTCTTTCCCCAAACCTAACCGGCCAGCGCCACGTTTCGGATCAATGGTCAGTCCCCTGCCTCCATACTATGCTAAGCTAAGCCTAACCCCTACTCTACCCTAAACCTAACCAGCCCCAATTGTGTGCCTAAACCTAACCCTAATTTGACTGATGCCCAGTTGTGGCCCTAACCCTAACCCTAGTCTGTCTCCTAACCCTAACCCTGACCCCAAACCCTAACCCTAACCCCAAGGAACCCAAAATGCGGTCCTAAAAAAAGTCCAAAAGAGGACAATCCACAAGATTCCAGTTACGGTAATTCCCGGCTGAAGATTCCGTATATAGCCATAAAAGCAGGGTTAAAAAAGGCAAAAACAAATATACGAGGTACGCAAGGGGAAAAGTAAAGGATGGTAATCAGGAAAATGGGAAGGGACATAAATTAAGGAAAAAGGGTTAGAAATAAATTAATAAATAAATTAATAAATAAATAAATACAATAAACACACAGTTTAAATTCATAACGGTGTTTATTTGATGCATAAAAGGGTTACATAGGATAATATAAGCTGTAAAGACAGAAAAAAACACGAAACAAAAATACTTACCGGGAGAACACGAAACGAAATACTTACCGGAGGGAGAGTATAAAAGGGAGAAACACAGAGGAAAAATCAGTTGGAAGAAGAGCACTGAAGGAGTAACATCTCCTCATACTTACCGGTCTGGGGTGGCATGCCTGAAGAAGGCCCGAAATGAGGCCGAAACGTCGCGAGCGCCACCTACAGACAAAAAAGAAAACCATGGTATACCTAAAGGGAGGGAAAAAGAAGAAAAATGAAGAATAAATAAACCAACTGAAAAAAACAAGAAAAAAACAAAAAAATAGAAAAACAAAAAGACAAAAAATGATTACATATTTGATATAGCCAAGGCGACACCAGAACCTGAAAAAAGGACGAGGAAAAGAAACGCAAAGAAGGCATAGAATAAAACCTGAACAAAGGACGAAGAAAGAGGAAAAGAAACCTAAAAGAAGGATTAATTAATAATAATAATTAATAATAAATAAAAGCCTAAATATGGAAGATGGAGTGTGGGAGGCTGGCCACCCAAACGGAGATGCCCGTGCACCACGGACCCTGGTGTGAGCAGGGACCCCGTTCTTTCCCCAAACCTAACCGGCCAGCGCCACGTTTCGGATCAATGGTCAGTCCCCTGCCTCCATACTATGCTAAGCTAAGCCTAACCCCTACTCTACCCTAAACCTAACCAGCCCCAATTGTGTGCCTAAACCTAACCCTAATTTGACTGATGCCCAGTTGTGGCCCTAACCCTAACCCTAGTCTGTCTCCTAACCCTAACCCTGACCCCAAACCCTAACCCTAACCCCAAGGAACCCAAAATGCGGTCCTAAAAAAAGTCCAAAAGAGGACAATCCACAAGATTCCAGTTACGGTAATTCCCGGCTGAAGATTCCGTATATAGCCATAAAAGCAGGGTTAAAAAAGGCAAAAACAAATATACGAGGTACGCAAGGGGAAAAGTAAAGGATGGTAATCAGGAAAATGGGAAGGGACATAAATTAAGGAAAAAGGGTTAGAAATAAATTAATAAATAAATTAATAAATAAATAAATACAATAAACACACAGTTTAAATTCATAACGGTGTTTATTTGATGCATAAAAGGGTTACATAGGATAATATAAGCTGTAAAGACAGAAAAAAACACGAAACAAAAATACTTACCGGGAGAACACGAAACGAAATACTTACCGGAGGGAGAGTATAAAAGGGAGAAACACAGAGGAAAAATCAGTTGGAAGAAGAGCACTGAAGGAGTAACATCTCCTCATACTTACCGGTCTGGGGTGGCATGCCTGAAGAAGGCCCGAAATGAGGCCGAAACGTCGCGAGCGCCACCTACAGACAAAAAAGAAAACCATGGTATACCTAAAGGGAGGGAAAAAGAAGAAAAATGAAGAATAAATAAACCAACTGAAAAAAACAAGAAAAAAACAAAAAAATAGAAAAACAAAAAGACAAAAAATGATTACATATTTGATATAGCCAAGGCGACACCAGAACCTGAAAAAAGGACGAGGAAAAGAAACGCAAAGAAGGCATAGAATAAAACCTGAACAAAGGACGAAGAAAGAGGAAAAGAAACCTAAAAGAAGGATTAATTAATAATAATAATTAATAATAAATAAAAGCCTAAATATGGAAGATGGAGTGTGGGAGGCTGGCCACCCAAACGGAGATGCCCGTGCACCACGGACCCTGGTGTGAGCAGGGACCCCGTTCTTTCCCCAAACCTAACCGGCCAGCGCCACGTTTCGGATCAATGGTCAGTCCCCTGCCTCCATACTATGCTAAGCTAAGCCTAACCCCTACTCTACCCTAAACCTAACCAGCCCCAATTGTGTGCCTAAACCTAACCCTAATTTGACTGATGCCCAGTTGTGGCCCTAACCCTAACCCTAGTCTGTCTCCTAACCCTAACCCTGACCCCAAACCCTAACCCTAACCCCAAGGAACCCAAAATGCGGTCCTAAAAAAAGTCCAAAAGAGGACAATCCACAAGATTCCAGTTACGGTAATTCCCGGCTGAAGATTCCGTATATAGCCATAAAAGCAGGGTTAAAAAAGGCAAAAACAAATATACGAGGTACGCAAGGGGAAAAGTAAAGGATGGTAATCAGGAAAATGGGAAGGGACATAAATTAAGGAAAAAGGGTTAGAAATAAATTAATAAATAAATTAATAAATAAATAAATACAATAAACACACAGTTTAAATTCATAACGGTGTTTATTTGATGCATAAAAGGGTTACATAGGATAATATAAGCTGTAAAGACAGAAAAAAACACGAAACAAAAATACTTACCGGGAGAACACGAAACGAAATACTTACCGGAGGGAGAGTATAAAAGGGAGAAACACAGAGGAAAAATCAGTTGGAAGAAGAGCACTGAAGGAGTAACATCTCCTCATACTTACCGGTCTGGGGTGGCATGCCTGAAGAAGGCCCGAAATGAGGCCGAAACGTCGCGAGCGCCACCTACAGACAAAAAAGAAAACCATGGTATACCTAAAGGGAGGGAAAAAGAAGAAAAATGAAGAATAAATAAACCAACTGAAAAAAACAAGAAAAAAACAAAAAAATAGAAAAACAAAAAGACAAAAAATGATTACATATTTGATATAGCCAAGGCGACACCAGAACCTGAAAAAAGGACGAGGAAAAGAAACGCAAAGAAGGCATAGAATAAAACCTGAACAAAGGACGAAGAAAGAGGAAAAGAAACCTAAAAGAAGGATTAATTAATAATAATAATTAATAATAAATAAAAGCCTAAATATGGAAGATGGAGTGTGGGAGGCTGGCCACCCAAACGGAGATGCCCGTGCACCACGGACCCTGGTGTGAGCAGGGACCCCGTTCTTTCCCCAAACCTAACCGGCCAGCGCCACGTTTCGGATCAATGGTCAGTCCCCTGCCTCCATACTATGCTAAGCTAAGCCTAACCCCTACTCTACCCTAAACCTAACCAGCCCCAATTGTGTGCCTAAACCTAACCCTAATTTGACTGATGCCCAGTTGTGGCCCTAACCCTAACCCTAGTCTGTCTCCTAACCCTAACCCTGACCCCAAACCCTAACCCTAACCCCAAGGAACCCAAAATGCGGTCCTAAAAAAAGTCCAAAAGAGGACAATCCACAAGATTCCAGTTACGGTAATTCCCGGCTGAAGATTCCGTATATAGCCATAAAAGCAGGGTTAAAAAAGGCAAAAACAAATATACGAGGTACGCAAGGGGAAAAGTAAAGGATGGTAATCAGGAAAATGGGAAGGGACATAAATTAAGGAAAAGGGTTAGAAATAAATTAATAAATAAATTAATAAATAAATAAATACAATAAACACACAGTTTAAATTCATAACGGTGTTTATTTGATGCATAAAAGGGTTACATAGGATAATATAAGCTGTAAAGACAGAAAAAAACACGAAACAAAAATACTTACCGGGAGAACACGAAACGAAATACTTACCGGAGGGAGAGTATAAAAGGGAGAAACACAGAGGAAAAATCAGTTGGAAGAAGAGCACTGAAGGAGTAACATCTCCTCATACTTACCGGTCTGGGGTGGCATGCCTGAAGAAGGCCCGAAATGAGGCCGAAACGTCGCGAGCGCCACCTACAGACAAAAAAGAAAACCATGGTATACCTAAAGGGAGGGAAAAAGAAGAAAAATGAAGAATAAATAAACCAACTGAAAAAAACAAGAAAAAAACAAAAAAATAGAAAAACAAAAAGACAAAAAATGATTACATATTTGATATAGCCAAGGCGACACCAGAACCTGAAAAAAGGACGAGGAAAAGAAACGCAAAGAAGGCATAGAATAAAACCTGAACAAAGGACGAAGAAAGAGGAAAAGAAACCTAAAAGAAGGATTAATTAATAATAATAATTAATAATAAATAAAAGCCTAAATATGGAAGATGGAGTGTGGGAGGCTGGCCACCCAAACGGAGATGCCCGTGCACCACGGACCCTGGTGTGAGCAGGGACCCCGTTCTTTCCCCAAACCTAACCCTAACCCTAACCCTAACCCTAACCCTAACCCTAACCCTAACCCCAACCCCAACCCCAACCCCAACCCCAACCCTAACCCTAACCCTAACCCTAACCCTAACCCTAACCCTAACCCTAATTAGGGGATATCCTAACCTCATTTTTCAAATGTGGAATTGTCATTTTTAAAATTCCCAGAGTTACATACAGCTTTAAAAGTGACATTACTGAATAGGTCTATTCTTTCTGCATCCACAGTTGTAACTTTCATCTCGATAGGACATCATGCAAACTTCGACCATACACCAGGGGGCGCAAATTATTCCACATTTCATATTCCACATTCCATATTCCACATTCCATATTCCAACCCCCATTAATCTCTATGGGGGACCAAAATTGGAAGCATGCTGTATGAGGTCCAACATCCATATTCCAACCCCCATTAATCTCTATGGGGGACCAAAATTGGAAGCATGCTGTATGAGGTCCAACAGCATGCTGGACGCTCAGGTCGACTCACACACACACCAAAAGTCTATATTTGATATCCTGAGTGCTCTGAGTGGATTTTGAGGCTATTTTACCAGCTTCCACATTGCAAAACCCATTCATCTCTATGGGGGACCAAAATTGGAAGCATGCTGTATGAGGTCCAACAGCATGCTGGACGCTCAAGTCGACTCACACACACACCAAAAGTCTATATGTGATATCCTGAGTGCTCTGAGTGGATTTTGAGGCTATTTTACCAGCTTCCACATTGCAAAACCCATTCATCTCTATGGGGGACCAAAATTGGAAGCATGCTGTATGAGGTCCAACAGCATGCTGGACGCTCAGGTCGACTCACACACACACCAAAAGTCTATATGTGATATCCTGAGTGCTCTGAGTGGATTTTGAGGCTATTTTACCAGCTTCCACATTGCAAAACCCATTCATCTCTATGGGGGACCAAAATTGGAAGCATGCTGTATGAGGTCCAACAGCATACTGGACGCTCAGGTCGACTCACACACACACCAAAAGTCTATATGTGATATCCTGAGTGCTCTGACTGGATTTTGAGGCTATTTTACCAGCTTCCATATTGCAAAACCCATTCATCTCTATGGGGGACCAAAATTGGAAGCATGCTGTATGAGGTCCAACAGCATACTGGACGCTCAGGTCGACTCACACACACACCAAAAGTCTATATGTGATATCCTGAGTGCTCTGACTGGATTTTGAGGCTATTTTACCAGCTTCCATATTGCAAAACCCATTCATCTCTATGGGGGACCAAAATTGGAAGCATGCTGTATGAGGTCCAACAGCATGCTGGACGCTCAGGTCGACTCACACACACACCAAAAGTCTATATTTGATATCCTGAATGCTCTGAGTGGATTTTGAGGCTATTTTACCAGATTCCATATTCCAACACCCATTCATCTCTATGGGGGACCAAAATTGGAAGCATGCTGTATGAGGTCCAACAGCATGCTGGACGCTCAGGTCGACTCACACACACACCAAAAGTCTATATGTGATATCCTGAGTGCTCTGAGTGGATTTTGAGGCTATTTTACCAGCTTCCATATTGCAAAACCCATTCATCTCTATGGGGGACCAAAATTGGAAGCATGCTGTATGAGGTCCAACATCCATATTCCACATCCATATTCCAATTCCATATTCCAACCCCCATTAATCTCTATGGGGGACCAAAATTGGAAGCATGCTGTATGAGGTCCAACATCCATATTCCACATCCATATTCCAATTCCATATTCCAACCCCCATTCATCTCTATGGGTGACCAAAATTGGAAGCATGCTGTATGAGGTCCAACAGCATGCTGGACGCTCAGGTCGACTCACACACACACCAAAAGTCTATATGTGATATCCTGAGTGCTCTGAGTGGATTTTGAGGCTATTTTACCAGCTTCCACATTGCAAAACCCATTCATCTCTATGGGGGACCAAAATTGGAAGCATGCTGTATGAGGTCCAACAGCATGCTGGACGCTCAAGTCGACTCACACACACACCAAAAGTCTATATGTGATATCCTGAGTGCTCTGAGTGGATTTTGAGGCTATTTTACCAGCTTCCACATTGCAAAACCCATTCATCTCTATGGGGGACCAAAATTGGAAGCATGCTGTATGAGGTCCAACAGCATACTGGACGCTCAGGTCGACTCACACACACACCAAAAGTCTATATGTGATATCCTGAGTGCTCTGACTGGATTTTGAGGCTATTTTACCAGCTTCCATATTGCAAAACCCATTCATCTCTATGGGGGACCAAAATTGGAAGCATGCTGTATGAGGTCCAACAGCATGCTGGACGCTCAAGTCGACTCACACACACACCAAAAGTCTATATGTGATATCCTGAGTGCTCTGAGTGGATTTTGAGGCTATTTTACCAGCTTCCACATTGCAAAACCCATTCATCTCTATGGGGGACCAAAATTGGAAGCATGCTGTATGAGGTCCAACAGCATGCTGGACGCTCAGGTCGACTCACACACACATTAAAAGTCTATATGTGATATCCTGAGTGCTCTGAGTGGATTTTGAGGCTATTTTACCAGCTTCCACATTGCAAAACCCATTCATCTCTATGGGGGACCAAAATTGGAAGCATGCTGTATGAGGTCCAACAGCATGCTGGACGCTCAAGTCGACTCACACACACACCAAAAGTCTATATGTGATATCCTGAGTGCTCTGAGTGGATTTTGAGGCTATTTTACCAGCTTCCACATTGCAAAACCCATTCATCTCTATGGGGGACCAAAATTGGAAGCATGCTGTATGAGGTCCAACAGCATACTGGACGCTCAGGTCGACTCACACACACACCAAAAGTCTATATGTGATATCCTGAGTGCTCTGACTGGATTTTGAGGCTATTTTACCAGCTTCCATATTGCAAAACCCATTCATCTCTATGGGGGACCAAAATTGGAAGCATGCTGTATGAGGTCCAACAGCATGCTGGACGCTCAGGTCGACTCACACACACACCAAAAGTCTATATTTGATATCCTGAATGCTCTGAGTGGATTTTGAGGCTATTTTACCAGATTCCATATTCCAACACCCATTCATCTCTATGGGGGACCAAAATTGGAAGCATGCTGTATGAGGTCCAACAGCATGCTGGACGCTCAGGTCGACTCACACACACACCAAAAGTCTATATGTGATATCCTGAGTGCTCTGAGTGGATTTTGAGGCTATTTTACCAGCTTCCATATTGCAAAACCCATTCATCTCTATGGGGGACCAAAATTGGAAGCATGCTGTATGAGGTCCAACATCCATATTCCACATCCATATTCCAATTCCATATTCCAACCCCCATTAATCTCTATGGGGGACCAAAATTGGAAGCATGCTGTATGAGGTCCAACATCCATATTCCACATCCATATTCCAATTCCATATTCCAACCCCCATTCATCTCTATGGGGGACCAAAATTGGAAGCATGCTGTATGAGGTCCAACAGCATGCTGGACGCTCAGGTCGACTCACACACACACCAAAAGTCTATATGTGATATCCTGAGTGCTCTGAGTGGATTTTGAGGCTATTTTACCAGCTTCCACATTGCAAAACCCATTCATCTCTATGGGGGACCAAAATTGGAAGCATGCTGTATGAGGTCCAACAGCATGCTGGACGCTCAAGTCGACTCACACACACACCAAAAGTCTATATGTGATATCCTGAGTGCTCTGAGTGGATTTTGAGGCTATTTTACCAGCTTCCACATTGCAAAACCCATTCATCTCTATGGGGGACCAAAATTGGAAGCATGCTGTATGAGGTCCAACAGCATACTGGACGCTCAGGTCGACTCACACACACACCAAAAGTCTATATGTGATATCCTGAGTGCTCTGACTGGATTTTGAGGCTATTTTACCAGCTTCCATATTGCAAAACCCATTCATCTCTATGGGGGACCAAAATTGGAAGCATGCTGTATGAGGTCCAACAGCATGCTGGACGCTCAGGTCGACTCACACACACACCAAAAGTCTATATTTGATATCCTGAATGCTCTGAGTGGATTTTGAGGCTATTTTACCAGATTCCATATTCCAACACCCATTCATCTCTATGGGGTACCAAAATTGGAAGCATGCTGTATGAGGTCCAACATCCATATTCCACATCCATATTCCAATTCCATATTCCAACCCCCATTCATCTCTATGGGGGACCAAAATTGGAAGCATGCTGTATGAGGTCCAACATCCATATTCCACATCCATATTCCAATTCCATATTCCAACCCCCATTCATCTCTATGGGGGACCAAAATTGGAAGCATGCTGTATGAGGTCCAACAGCATGCTGGACGCTCAGGTCGACTCACACACACACCAAAAGTCTATATTTGATATCCTGAGTGCTCTGAGTGGATTTTGAGGCTATTTTACCAGCTTCCACATTGCAAAACCCATTCATCTCTATGGGGGACCAAAATTGGAAGCATGCTGTATGAGGTCCAACAGCATGCTGGACGCTCAAGTCGACTCACACACACACCAAAAGTCTATATGTGATATCCTGAGTGCTCTGAGTGGATTTTGAGGCTATTTTACCAGCTTCCATATTGCAAAACCCATTCATCTCTATGGGGGACCAAAATTGGAAGCATGCTGTATGAGGTCCAACAGCATGCTGGACGCTCAGGTCGACTCACACACACACCAAAAGTCTATATTTGATATCCTGAGTGCTCTGAGTGGATTTTGAGGCTATTTTACCAGCTTCCATATTGCAAAACCCATTCATCTCTATGGGGGACCAAAATTGGAAGCATGCTGTATGAGGTCCAACAGCATGCTGGACGCTCAGGTCGACTCACACACACACCAAAAGTCTATACTTGATATCCTGAATGCTCTGAGTGGATTTTGAGGCTATTTTACCAGATTCCATATTCCAACACCCATTCATCTCTATGGGGGACCAAAATTGGAAGCATGCTGTATGAGGTCCAACAGCATGCTGGACGCTCAGGTCGACTCACACACACACCAAAAGTCTATATGTGATATCCTGAGTGCTCTGAGTGGATTTTGAGGCTATTTTACCAGCTTCCACATTGCAAAACCCATTCATCTCTATGGGGGACCAAAATTGGAAGCATGCTGTATGAGGTCCAACAGCATGCTGGACGCTCAAGTCGACTCACACACACACCAAAAGTCTATATGTGATATCCTGAGTGCTCTGGGTGGATTTTGAGGCTATTTTACCAGCTTCCATATTGCAAAACCCATTCATCTCTATGGGGGACCAAAATTGGAAGCATGCTGTATGAGGTCCAACAGCATGCTGGACGCTCAGGTCGACTCACACACACACCAAAAGTCTATATTTGATATCCTGAGTGCTCTGAGTGGATTTTGAGGCTATTTTACCAGCTTCCATATTGCAAAACCCATTCATCTCTATGGGGGACCAAAATTGGAAGCATGCTGTATGAGGTCCAACAGCATGCTGGACGCTCAGGTCGACTCACACACACACACCAAAAGTCTATATGTGATATCCTGAGTGCTCTGAGTGGATTTTGAGGCTATTTTACCAGCTTCCATATTGCAAAACCCATTCATCTCTATGGGGGACCAAAATTGGAAGCATGCTGTATGAGGTCCAACAGCATGCTGGACGCTCAAGTCGACTCACACACACACCAAAAGTCTATATGTGATATCCTGAGTGCTCTGAGTGGATTTTGAGGCTATTTTACCAGCTTCCACATTGCAAAACCCATTCATCTCTATGGGGGACCAAAATTGGAAGCATGCTGTATGAGGTCCAACAGCATGCTGGACGCTCGGGTCGACTCACACACACACCAAAAGTCTATATTTGATATCCTGAGTGCTCTGAGTGGATTTTGAGGCTATTTTACCAGCTTCCATATTGCAAAACCCATTCATCTCTATGGGGGACCAAAATTGGAAGCATGCTGTATGAGGTCCAACAGCATGCTGGACGCTCAGGTCGACTCACACACACACCAAAAGTCTATATGTGATATCCTGAGTGCTCTGAGTGGATTTTGAGGCTATTTTACCAGCTTCCATATTGCAAAACCCATTCATCTCTATGGGGGACCAAAATTGGAAGCATGCTGTATGAGGTCCAACAGCATGCTGGACGCTCAAGTCGACTCACACACACACCAAAAGTCTATATGTGATATCCTGAGTGCTCTGAGTGGATTTTGAGGCTATTTTACCAGCTTCCATATTGCAAAACCCATTCATCTCTATGGGGGACCAAAATTGGAAGCATGCTGTATGAGGTCCAACAGCATGCTGGACGCTCAAGTCGACTCACACACACACCAAAAGTCTATATGTGATATCCTGAGTGCTCTGAGTGGATTTTGAGGCTATTTTACCAGCTTCCACATTGCAAAACCCATTCATCTCTATGGGGGACCAAAATTGGAAGCATGCTGTATGAGGTCCAACAGCATGCTGGACGCTCGGGTCGACTCACACACACACCAAAAGTCTATATTTGATATCCTGAGTGCTCTGAGTGGATTTTGAGGCTATTTTACCAGCTTCCATATTGCAAAACCCATTCATCTCTATGGGGGACCAAAATTGGAAGCATGCTGTATGAGGTCCAACAGCATGCTGGACGCTCAGGTCGACTCACACACACACCAAAAGTCTATATGTGATATCCTGAGTGCTCTGAGTGGATTTTGAGGCTATTTTACCAGCTTCCATATTGCAAAACCCATTCATCTCTATGGGGGACCAAAATTGGAAGCATGCTGTATGAGGTCCAACAGCATGCTGGACGCTCAAGTCGACTCACACACACACCAAAAGTCTATATGTGATATCCTGAGTGCTCTGAGTGGATTTTGAGGCTATTTTACCAGCTTCCACATTGCAAAACCCATTCATCTCTATGGGGGACCAAAATTGGAAGCATGCTGTATGAGGTCCAACACTCTGCTATAGCATCAGAGCATGAGGTCGGAATTTGGAAGTTTTTCTCTCATTTTATAGCCCATCATGACATGTGCTTTACTGATGCTGCCACAAGGACTTGGAATCAGTCTGCTACCTTGCTTTTTCTTTGAGATGAGAGCTTTTAAATTGCTTCCAGATTGTCATCTTGACTTCCAGATTCTCATCTACTATACATGAATTTGGAAGTAAAAATGAGAATGTGGAACCACTTTGGGGATTGATATCTCATCATTAAATGTACCTACAATGATGTAACCACTTGTTGTTGATGAAGCAATCTGTAAGCTTGCACACGGACTTGGAATCAGTCTGCTACCTTGCTTTTTCTTTGAGATGAGAGCTTTTAAATTGCTTCCAGATTGTCATCTTGACTTCCAGATTCTCATCTACTATACATGAATTTGGAAGTAAAAATGAGAATGTGGAACCACTTTGGGGATTGATATCTCATCATTAAATGTACCCACAATGATGTAACCACTTGTTGTTGATGAAGCAATCTGTAAGCTTGCACACGGACTTGGAATCAGTCTGCTACCTTGCTTTTTCTTTGAGATGAGAGCTTTTAAATTGCTTCCAGATTGTCATCTTGACTTCCAGATTCACATCTACTATACATGAATTTGGAAGTAAAAATGAGAATGTGGAACCACTTTGGGGATTGATATCTCATCATTAAATGTACCTACAATGATGTAACCACTTGTTGTTGATGAAGCAATCTGTAAGCTTGCACACGGACTTGGAATCAGTCTGCTACCTTGCTTTTTCTTTGAGATGAGAGCTTTTAAATTGCTTCCAGATTGTCATCTTGACTTCCAGATTCTCATCTAATATACATGAATTTGGAAGTAAAAATGAGAATGTGGGACTACTTTGGGGATTGATATCTCAACATTAAATGTACCTACAATGATGTAACCACTTGTTGTTGATGTGCAATCTGTAAGCTTGCACATGGACTTGGAATCAGCAATTTAACCCAGCTGTGTCTTTGAAATATGAGCCTTTGAAATACTTCCAAGTCCTGAGTGCTCTGAGTGGATTTTGAGGCTATTGGAAGCATGCTGTATGAGGTCCAACAGCATGCTGGACGCTCAGGTCGACTCACACACACACCAAAAGTCTATATGTGATATCCTGAGTGCTCTGAGTGGATTTTGAGGCTATTTTACCAGCTTCCACATTGCAAAACCCATTCATCTCTATGGGGGACCAAAATTGGAAGCATGCTGTATGAGGTCCAACAGCATGCTGGACGCTCAGGTCGACTCACACACACACACCAAAAGTCTATATGTGATATCCTGAGTGCTCTGAGTGGATTTTGAGGCTATTTTACCAGCTTCCATATTGCAAAACCCATTCATCTCTATGGGGGACCAAAATTGGAAGCATGCTGTATGAGGTCCAACAGCATGCTGGACGCTCAAGTCGACTCACACACACACCAAAAGTCTATATGTGATATCCTGAGTGCTCTGAGTGGATTTTGAGGCTATTTTACCAGCTTCCACATTGCAAAACCCATTCATCTCTATGGGGGACCAAAATTGGAAGCATGCTGTATGAGGTCCAACAGCATGCTGGACGCTCGGGTCGACTCACACACACACCAAAAGTCTATATTTGATATCCTGAGTGCTCTGAGTGGATTTTGAGGCTATTTTACCAGCTTCCATATTGCAAAACCCATTCATCTCTATGGGGGACCAAAATTGGAAGCATGCTGTATGAGGTCCAACACTCTGCTATAGCATCAGAGCATGAGGTCGGAATTTGGAAGTTTTTCTCTCATTTTATAGCCCATCATGACATGTGCTTTACTGATGCTGCCACAAGGACTTGGAATCAGTCTGCTACCTTGCTTTTTCTTTGAGATGAGAGCTTTTAAATTGCTTCCAGATTGTCATCTTGACTTCCAGATTCTCATCTACTATACATGAATTTGGAAGTAAAAATGAGAATGTGGAACCACTTTGGGGATTGATATCTCATCATTAAATGTACCCACAATGATGTAACCACTTGTTGTTGATGAAGCAATCTGTAAGCTTGCACACGGACTTGGAATCAGTCTGCTACCTTGCTTTTTCTTTGAGATGAGAGCTTTTAAATTGCTTCCAGATTGTCATCTTGACTTCCAGATTCTCATCTACTATACATGAATTTGGAAGTAAAAATG
Source organism: Scomber japonicus (assembly GCF_027409825.1). Lineage (NCBI taxonomy): Eukaryota > Metazoa > Chordata > Actinopteri > Scombriformes > Scombridae > Scomber > Scomber japonicus. The sequence continues at coordinate 40,590,832 of NC_070586.1, read as the reverse complement.
AGAATGTGGAACCACTTTGGGGATTGATATCTCATCATTAAATGTACCTACAATGATGTAACCACTTGTTGTTGATGAAGCAATCTGTAAGCTTGCACACGGACTTGGAATCAGTCTGCTACCTTGCTTTTTCTTTGAGATGAGAGCTTTTAAATTGCTTCCAGATTGTCATCTTGACTTCCAGATTCTCATCTACTATACATGAATTTGGAAGTAAAAATGAGAATGTGGAACCACTTTGGGGATTGATATCTCAACATTAAATGTACCTACAATGATGTAACCACTTGTTGTTGATGTGCAATCTGTAAGCTTGCACATGGACTTGGAATCAGCAATTTAACCCAGCTGTGTCTTTGAAATATGAGCCTTTGAAATACTTCCAAGTCCTGAGTGCTCTGAGTGGATTTTGAGGCTATTGGAAGCATGCTGTATGAGGTCCAACAGCATGCTGGACGCTCAGGTCGACTCACACACACACCAAAAGTCTATATGTGATATCCTGAGTGCTCTGAGTGGATTTTGAGGCTATTTTACCAGCTTCCACATTGCAAAACCCATTCATCTCTATGGGGGACCAAAATTGGAAGCATGCTGTATGAGGTCCAACAGCATGCTGGACGCTCAGGTCGACTCACACACACACACCAAAAGTCTATATGTGATATCCTGAGTGCTCTGAGTGGATTTTGAGGCTATTTTACCAGCTTCCATATTGCAAAACCCATTCATCTCTATGGGGGACCAAAATTGGAAGCATGCTGTATGAGGTCCAACAGCATGCTGGACGCTCAAGTCGACTCACACACACACCAAAAGTCTATATGTGATATCCTGAGTGCTCTGAGTGGATTTTGAGGCTATTTTACCAGCTTCCACATTGCAAAACCCATTCATCTCTATGGGGGACCAAAATTGGAAGCATGCTGTATGAGGTCCAACAGCATGCTGGACGCTCGGGTCGACTCACACACACACCAAAAGTCTATATTTGATATCCTGAGTGCTCTGAGTGGATTTTGAGGCTATTTTACCAGCTTCCATATTGCAAAACCCATTCATCTCTATGGGGGACCAAAATTGGAAGCATGCTGTATGAGGTCCAACAGCATGCTGGACGCTCAGGTCGACTCACACACACACCAAAAGTCTATATGTGATATCCTGAGTGCTCTGAGTGGATTTTGAGGCTATTTTACCAGCTTCCACATTGCAAAACCCATTCATCTCTATGGGGTACCAAAATTGGAAGCATGCTGTATGAGGTCCAACACTCTGCTATAGCATCAGAGCATGAGGTCGGAATTTGGAAGTTTTTCTCTCATTTTATAGCCCATCATGACTAGTGCTTTACTGATGCTGCCACAAGGACTTGGAATCAGTCTGCTACCTTGCTTTTTCTTTGAGATGAGAGCTTTTAAATTGCTTACAGATTGTCATCTTGACTTCCAGATTCTCATCTACTATACATGAATTTGGAAGTAAAAATGAGAATGTGGGACTACTTTGGGGATTGATATCTCATCATTACATGTACCTACAATGATGTAACCACTTGTTGTTGATGAAGCAATCTGTAAGCTTGCACACGGACTTGGAATCAGTCTGCTACCTTGCTTTTTCTTTGAGATGAGAGCTTTTAAATTGCTTACAGATTGTCATCTTGACTTCCAGAATCTCATCTACTATACAGGAATTTGGAACCAGCTTCCATATTGCAAAACCCATTCATCTCTATGGGGGACCAAAATTGGAAGCATGCTGTATGAGGTCCAACAGCGTGCTGGACGCTCAGGTCGACTCACACACACACCAAAAGTCTATATTTGATATCCTGAGTGCTCTGAGTGGATTTTGAGGCTATTTTACCAGCTTCCACATTGCAAAACCCATTCATCTCTATGGGGGACCAAAATTGGAAGCATGCTGTATGAGGTCCAACAGCATGCTGGACGCTCAGGTCGACTCACACACACACCAAAAGTCTATATTTGATATCCTGAGTGCTCTGAGTGGATTTTGAGGCTATTTTACCAGCTTCCACATGGCAAAACCCATTCATCTCTATGGGGGACCAAAATTGGAAGCATGCTGTATGAGGTCCAACAGCATGCTGGACGCTCGGGTCGACTCACACACACACCAAAAGTCTATATGTGATATCCTGAGTGCTCTGGGTGGATTTTGAGGCTATTTTACCAGCTTCCATATTGCAAAACCCATTCATCTCTATGGTTGACCAAAATTGGAAGCATGCTGTATGAGGTCCAACAGCATGCTGGACGCTCAGGTCGACTCACACACACACCAAAAGTCTATATTTGATATCCTGAGTGCTCTGAGTGGATTTTGAGGCTATTTTACCAGCTTCCACATTGCAAAACCCATTCATCTCTATGGGGGACCAAAATTGGAAGCATGCTGTATGAGGTCCAACAGCATGCTGGACGCTACGGTCGACTCACACACACACCAAAAGTCTATATTTGATATCCTGAGTGCTCTGAGTGGATTTTGAGGCTATTTTACCAGCTTCCACATTGCAAAACCCATTCATCTCTATGGGGGACCAAAATTGGAAGCATGCTGTATGAGGTCCAACAGCATGCTGGACGCTCAGGTCGACTCACACACACACCAAAAGTCTATATTTGATATCCTGAGTGCTCTGAGTGGATTTTGAGGCTATTTTACCAGCTTCCACATTGCAAAACCCATTCATCTCTATGGGGGACCAAAATTGGAAGCATGCTGTATGAGGTCCAACAGCATGCTGGACGCTCAAGTCGACTCACACACACACCAAAAGTCTATATGTGATATCCTGAGTGCTCTGAGTGGATTTTGAGGCTATTTTACCAGCTTCCACATTGCAAAACCCATTCATCTCTATGGGGGACCAAAATTGGAAGCATGCTGTATGAGGTCCAACAGCATGCTGGACGCTCAGGTCGACTCACACACACACCAAAAGTCTATATGTGATATCCTGAGTGCTCTGAGTGGATTTTGAGGCTATTTTACCAGCTTCCACATTGCAAAACCCATTCATCTCTATGGGGGACCAAAATTGGAAGCATGCTGTATGAGGTCCAACAGCATGCTGGACGCTCAAGTCGACTCACACACACACCAAAAGTCTATATGTGATATCCTGAGTGCTCTGAGTGGATTTTGAGGCTATTTTACCAGCTTCCACATTGCAAAACCCATTCATCTCTATGGGGGACCAAAATTGGAAGCATGCTGTATGAGGTCCAACAGCATGCTGGACGCTCAGGTCGACTCACACACACACCAAAAGTCTATATGTGATATCCTGAGTGCTCTGAGTGGATTTTGAGGCTATTTTACCAGCTTCCATATTGCAAAACCCATTCATCTCTATGGGGGACCAAAATTGGAAGCATGCTGTATGAGGTCCAACATCCATATTCCACATCCATATTCCAATTCCATATTCCAACCCCCATTCATCTCTATGGGGGACCAAAATTGGAAGCATGCTGTATGAGGTCCAACAGCATGCTGGACGCTCAGGTCGACTCACACACACACCAAAAGTCTATATGTGATATCCTGAGTGCTCTGAGTGGATTTTGAGGCTATTTTACCAGCTTCCACATTGCAAAACCCATTCATCTCTATGGGGGACCAAAATTGGAAGCATGCTGTATGAGGTCCAACAGCATGCTGGACGCTCAGGTCGACTCACACACACACCAAAAGTCTATATTTGATATCCTGAGTGCTCTGAGTGGATTTTGAGGCTATTTTACCAGCTTCCACATTGCAAAACCCATTCATCTCTATGGGGGACCAAAATTGGAAGCATGCTGTATGAGGTCCAACAGCATGCTGGACGCTCAAGTCGACTCACACACACACCAAAAGTCTATATGTGATATCCTGAGTGCTCTGAGTGGATTTTGAGGCTATTTTACCAGCTTCCACATTGCAAAACCCATTCATCTCTATGGGGGACCAAAATTGGAAGCATGCTGTATGAGGTCCAACAGCATGCTGGACGCTCAGGTCGACTCACACACACACCAAAAGTCTATATGTGATATCCTGAGTGCTCTGAGTGGATTTTGAGGCTATTTTACCAGCTTCCACATTGCAAAACCCATTCATCTCTATGGGGGACCAAAATTGGAAGCATGCTGTATGAGGTCCAACAGCATGCTGGACGCTCGGGTCGACTCACACACACACCAAAAGTCTATATGTGATATCCTGAGTGCTCTGGGTGGATTTTGAGGCTATTTTACCAGCTTCCATATTGCAAAACCCATTCATCTCTATGGGGGACCAAAATTGGAAGCATGCTGTATGAGGTCCAACAGCATGCTGGACGCTCAGGTCGACTCACACACACACCAAAAGTCTATATTTGATATCCTGAGTGCTCTGAGTGGATTTTGAGGCTATTTTACCAGCTTCCATATTGCAAAACCCATTCATCTCTATGGGGGACCAAAATTGGAAGCATGCTGTATGAGGTCCAACAGCATGCTGGACGCTCAGGTCGACTCACACACACACCAAAAGTCTATATTTGATATCCTGAATGCTCTGAGTGGATTTTGAGGCTATTTTACCAGATTCCATATTCCAACACCCATTCATCTCTATGGGGGACCAAAATTGGAAGCATGCTGTATGAGGTCCAACAGCATGCTGGACGCTCAGGTCGACTCACACACACACCAAAAGTCTATATGTGATATCCTGAGTGCTCTGAGTGGATTTTGAGGCTATTTTACCAGCTTCCATATTGCAAAACCCATTCATCTCTATGGGGGACCAAAATTGGAAGCATGCTGTATGAGGTCCAACAGCATGCTGGACGCTCAAGTCGACTCACACACACACCAAAAGTCTATATGTGATATCCTGAGTGCTCTGGGTGGATTTTGAGGCTATTTTACCAGCTTCCATATTGCAAAACCCATTCATCTCTATGGGGGACCAAAATTGGAAGCATGCTGTATGAGGTCCAACAGCATGCTGGACGCTCAGGTCGACTCACACACACACCAAAAGTCTATATGTGATATCCTGAGTGCTCTGAGTGGATTTTGAGGCTATTTTACCAGCTTCCATATTGCAAAAACCCATTCATCTCTATGGGGGACCAAAATTGGAAGCATGCTGTATGAGGTCCAACAGCATGCTGGACGCTCAAGTCGACTCACACACACACCAAAAGTCTATATGTGATATCCTGAGTGCTCTGGGTGGATTTTGAGGCTATTTTACCAGCTTCCATATTGCAAAAACCCATTCATCTCTATGGGGGACCAAAATTGGAAGCATGCTGTATGAGGTCCAACAGCATGCTGGACGCTCAAGTCGACTCACACACACACCAAAAGTCTATATGTGATATCCTGAGTGCTCTGGGTGGATTTTGAGGCTATTTTACCAGCTTCCATATTGCAAAACCCATTCATCTCTATGGGGGACCAAAATTGGAAGCATGCTGTATGAGGTCCAACAGCATGCTGGACGCTCAGGTCGACTCACACACACACCAAAAGTCTATATTTGATATCCTGAATGCTCTGAGTGGATTTTGAGGCTATTTTACCAGATTCCATATTCCAACACCCATTCATCTCTATGGGGGACCAAAATTGGAAGCATGCTGTATGAGGTCCAACAGCATGCTGGACGCTCAGGTCGACTCACACACACACCAAAAGTCTATATGTGATATCCTGAGTGCTCTGAGTGGATTTTGAGGCTATTTTACCAGCTTCCATATTGCAAAACCCATTCATCTCTATGGGGGACCAAAATTGGAAGCATGCTGTATGAGGTCCAACAGCATGCTGGACGCTCAAGTCGACTCACACACACACCAAAAGTCTATATGTGATATCCTGAGTGCTCTGAGTGGATTTTGAGGCTATTTTACCAGCTTCCACATTGCAAAACCCATTCATCTCTATGGGGGACCAAAATTGGAAGCATGCTGTATGAGGTCCAACAGCATACTGGACGCTCAGGTCGACTCACACACACACCAAAAGTCTATATGTGATATCCTGAGTGCTCTGACTGGATTTTGAGGCTATTTTACCAGCTTCCATATTGCAAAACCCATTCATCTCTATGGGGGACCAAAATTGGAAGCATGCTGTATGAGGTCCAACAGCATGCTGGACGCTCAGGTCGACTCACACACACACCAAAAGTCTATATTTGATATCCTGAATGCTCTGAGTGGATTTTGAGGCTATTTTACCAGATTCCATATTCCAACACCCATTCATCTCTATGGGGGACCAAAATTGGAAGCATGCTGTATGAGGTCCAACAGCATGCTGGACGCTCAGGTCGACTCACACACACACCAAAAGTCTATATGTGATATCCTGAGTGCTCTGAGTGGATTTTGAGGCTATTTTACCAGCTTCCATATTGCAAAACCCATTCATCTCTATGGGGGACCAAAATTGGAAGCATGCTGTATGAGGTCCAACAGCATGCTGGACGCTCAAGTCGACTCACACACACACCAAAAGTCTATATGTGATATCCTGAGTGCTCTGAGTGGATTTTGAGGCTATTTTACCAGCTTCCATATTGCAAAACCCATTCATCTCTATGGGGGACCAAAATTGGAAGCATGCTGTATGAGGTCCAACAGCATGCTGGACGCTCAAGTCGACTCACACACACACCAAAAGTCTATATGTGATATCCTGAGTGCTCTGAGTGGATTTTGAGGCTATTTTACCAGCTTCCACATTGCAAAACCCATTCATCTCTATGGGGGACCAAAATTGGAAGCATGCTGTATGAGGTCCAACACTCTGCTATAGCATCAGAGCATGAGGTCGGAATTTGGAAGTTTTTCTCTCATTTTATAGCCCATCATGACATGTGCTTTACTGATGCTGCCACAAGGACTTGGAATCAGTCTGCTACCTTGCTTTTTCTTTGAGATGAGAGCTTTTAAATTGCTTCCAGATTGTCATCTTGACTTCCAGATTCTCATCTACTATACATGAATTTGGAAGTAAAAATGAGAATGTGGAACCACTTTGGGGATTGATATCTCATCATTAAATGTACCTACAATGATGTAACCACTTGTTGTTGATGAAGCAATCTGTAAGCTTGCACACGGACTTGGAATCAGTCTGCTACCTTGCTTTTTCTTTGAGATGAGAGCTTTTAAATTGCTTCCAGATTGTCATCTTGACTTCCAGATTCTCATCTACTATACATGAATTTGGAAGTAAAAATGAGAATGTGGAACCACTTTGGGGATTGATATCTCATCATTAAATGTACCTACAATGATGTAACCACTTGTTGTTGATGAAGCAATCTGTAAGCTTGCACACGGACTTGGAATCAGTCTGCTACCTTGCTTTTTCTTTGAGATGAGAGCTTTTAAATTGCTTCCAGATTGTCATCTTGACTTCCAGATTCTCATCTACTATACATGAATTTGGAAGTAAAAATGAGAATGTGGAACCACTTTGGGGATTGATATCTCATCATTAAATGTACCTACAATGATGTAACCACTTGTTGTTGATGAAGCAATCTGTAAGCTTGCACACGGACTTGGAATCAGTCTGCTACCTTGCTTTTTCTTTGAGATGAGAGCTTTTAAATTGCTTCCAGATTGTCATCTTGACATCCAGATTCTCATCTAATATACATGAATTTGGAAGTAAAAATGAGAATGTGGGACTACTTTGGGGATTGATATCTCAACATTAAATGTACCTACAATGATGTAACCACTTGTTGTTGATGTGCAATCTGTAAGCTTGCACATGGACTTGGAATCAGCAATTTAACCCAGCTGTGTCTTTGAAATATGAGCCTTTGAAATACTTCCAAGTCCTGAGTGCTCTGAGTGGATTTTGAGGCTATTGGAAGCATGCTGTATGAGGTCCAACAGCATGCTGGACGCTCAGGTCGACTCACACACACACCAAAAGTCTATATTTGATATCCTGAGTGCTCTGAGTGGATTTTGAGGCTATTTTACCAGCTTCCACATTGCAAAACCCATTCATCTCTATGGGGGACCAAAATTGGAAGCATGCTGTATGAGGTCCAACAGCATGCTGGACGCTCAGGTCGACTCACACTCACACCAAAAGTCTATATGTGATATCCTGAGTGCTCTGAGTGGATTTTGAGGCTATTTTACCAGCTTCCATATTGCAAAACCAATTCATCTCTATGGGGGACCAAAATTGGAAGCATGCTGTATGAGGTCCAACAGCATGCTGGACGCTCAAGTCGACTCACACACACACCAAAAGTCTATATGTGATATCCTGAGTGCTCTGAGTGGATTTTGAGGCTATTTTACCAGCTTCCACATTGCAAAACCCATTCATCTCTATGGGGGACCAAAATTGGAAGCATGCTGTATGAGGTCCAACAGCATGCTGGACGCTCGGGTCGACTCACACACACACCAAAAGTCTATATTTGATATCCTGAGTGCTCTGAGTGGATTTTGAGGCTATTTTACCAGCTTCCATATTGCAAAACCCATTCATCTCTATGGGGGACCAAAATTGGAAGCATGCTGTATGAGGTCCAACAGCATGCTGGACGCTCAGGTCGACTCACACACACACCAAAAGTCTATATGTGATATCCTGAGTGCTCTGAGTGGACTTTGAGGCTATTTTACCAGCTTCCATATTGCAAAACCCATTCATCTCTATGGGGGACCAAAATTGGAAGCATGCTGTATGAGGTCCAACAGCATGCCGGACGCTCAGGTCGACTCACACACACACCAAAAGTCTATATGTGATATCCTGAGTGCTCTGAGTGGATTTTGAGGCTATTTTACCAGCTTCCACATTGCAAATCCCATTCATCTCTATGGGGTACCAAAATTGGAAGCATGCTGTATGAGGTCCAACACTCTGCTATAGCATCAGAGCATGAGGTCGGAATTTGGAAGTTTTTCTCTCATTTTATAGCCCATCATGACATGTGCTTTACTGATGCTGCCACAAGGACTTGGAATCAGTCTGCTACCTTGCTTTTTCTTTGAGATGAGAGCTTTTAAATTGCTTACAGATTGTCATCTTGACTTCCAGATCCTCATCTACTATACATGAATTTGGAAGTAAAAATGAGAATGTGGGACTACTTTGGGGATTGATATCTCATCATTACATGTACCTACAATGATGTAACCACTTGTTGTTGATGAAGCAATCTGTAAGCTTGCACACGGACTTAAAATCAGTCTGCTACCTTGCTTTTTCTTTGAGATGAGAGCTTTTAAATTGCTTACAGATTGTCATCTTGACTTCCAGAATCTCATCTACTATACAGGAATTTGGAAACAGCTTCCATATTGCAAAACCCATTCATCTCTATGGGGGACCAAAATTGGAAGCATGCTGTATGAGGTCCAACAGCGTGCTGGACGCTCAGGTCGACTCACACACACACCAAAAGTCTATATTTGATATCCTGAGTGCTCTGAGTGGATTTTGAGGCTATTTTACCAGCTTCCACATTGCAAAACCCATTCATCTCTATGGGGGACCAAAATTGGAAGCATGCTGTATGAGGTCCAACAGCATGCTGGACGCTCAGGTCGACTCACACACACACCAAAAGTCTATATTTGATATCCTGAGTGCTCTGAGTGGATTTTGAGGCTATTTTACCAGCTTCCACATTGCAAAACCCATTCATCTCTATGGGGGACCAAAATTGGAAGCATGCTGTATGAGGTCCAACAGCATGCTGGACGCTCGGGTCGACTCACACACACACCAAAAGTCTATATGTGATATCCTGAGTGCTCTGGGTGGATTTTGAGGCTATTTTACCAGCTTCCATATTGCAAAACCCATTCATCTCTATGGTTGACCAAAATTGGAAGCATGCTGTATGAGGTCCAACAGCATGCTGGACGCTCAGGTCGACTCACACACACACCAAAAGTCTATATTTGATATCCTGAGTGCTCTGAGTGGATTTTGAGGCTATTTTACCAGCTTCCACATTGCAAAACCCATTCATCTCTATGGGGGACCAAAATTGGAAGCATGCTGTATGAGGTCCAACAGCATGCTGGACGCTCAGGTCGACTCACACACACACCAAAAGTCTATATTTGATATCCTGAGTGCTCTGAGTGGATTTTGAGGCTATTTTACCAGCTTCCACATTGCAAAACCCATTCATCTCTATGGGGGACCAAAATTGGAAGCATGCTGTATGAGGTCCAACAGCATGCTGGACGCTCAGGTCGACTCACACACACACCAAAAGTCTATATTTGATATCCTGAGTGCTCTGAGTGGATTTTGAGGCTATTTTACCAGCTTCCACATTGCAAAACCCATTCATCTCTATGGGGGACCAAAATTGGAAGCATGCTGTATGAGGTCCAACAGCATGCTGGACGCTCGGGTCGACTCACACACACACCAAAAGTCTATATGTGATATCCTGAGTGCTCTGGGTGGATTTTGAGGCCATTTTACCAGCTTCCATATTGCAAAACCCATTCATCTCTATGGGGGACCAAAATTGGAAGCATGCTGTATGAGGTCCAACAGCATGCTGGACGCTCAGGTCGACTCACACACACACCAAAAGTCTATATTTGATATCCTGAGTGCTCTGAGTGGATTTTGAGGCTATTTTACCAGCTTCCATATTGCAAAACCCATTCATCTCTATGGGGGACCAAAATTGGAAGCATGCTGTATGAGGTCCAACAGCATGCTGGACGCTCAGGTCGACTCACACACACACCAAAAGTCTATATGTGATATCCTGAGTGCTCTGAGTGGATTTTGAGGCTATTTTACCAGCTTCCATATTGCAAAACCCATTCATCTCTATGGGGGACCAAAATTGGAAGCATGCTGTATGAGGTCCAACAGCATGCTGGACGCTCAGGTCGACTCACACACACACCAAAAGTCTATATGTGATATCCTGAGTGCTCTGAGTGGATTTTGAGGCTATTTTACCAGCTTCCATATTGCAAAACCCATTCATCTCTATGGGGGACCAAAATTGGAAGCATGCTGTATGAGGTCCAACAGCATGCTGGACGCTCAGGTCGACTCACACACACACCAAAAGTCTATATGTGATATCCTGAGTGCTCTGAGTGGATTTTGAGGCTATTTTACCAGCTTCCACATTGCAAAACCCATTCATCTCTATGGGGGACCAAAATTGGAAGCATGCTGTATGAGGTCCAACAGCATGCTGGACGCTCGGGTCGACTCACACACACACCAAAAGTCTATATTTGATATCCTGAGTGCTCTGAGTGGATTTTGAGGCTATTTTACCAGCTTCCATATTGCAAAACCCATTCATCTCTATGGGGGACCAAAATTGGAAGCATGCTGTATGAGGTCCAACAGCATGCTGGACGCTCAGGTCGACTCACACACACACCAAAAGTCTATATGTGATATCCTGAGTGCTCTGAGTGGACTTTGAGGCTATTTTACCAGCTTCCATATTGCAAAACCCATTCATCTCTATGGGGGACCAAAATTGGAAGCATGCTGTATGAGGTCCAACAGCATGCCGGACGCTCAGGTCGACTCACACACACACCAAAAGTCTATATGTGATATCCTGAGTGCTCTGAGTGGATTTTGAGGCTATTTTACCAGCTTCCACATTGCAAAACCCATTCATCTCTATGGGGGACCAAAATTGGAAGCATGCTGTATGAGGTCCAACAGCATGCTGGACGCTCGGGTCGACTCACACACACACCAAAAGTCTATATTTGATATCCTGAGTGCTCTGAGTGGATTTTGAGGCTATTTTACCAGCTTCCATATTGCAAAACCCATTCATCTCTATGGGGGACCAAAATTGGAAGCATGCTGTATGAGGTCCAACAGCATGCTGGACGCTCAGGTCGACTCACACACACACCAAAAGTCTATATGTGATATCCTGAGTGCTCTGAGTGGACTTTGAGGCTATTTTACCAGCTTCCATATTGCAAAACCCATTCATCTCTATGGGGGACCAAAATTGGAAGCATGCTGTATGAGGTCCAACAGCATGCCGGACGCTCAGGTCGACTCACACACACACCAAAAGTCTATATGTGATATCCTGAGTGCTCTGAGTGGATTTTGAGGCTATTTTACCAGCTTCCACATTGCAAATCCCATTCATCTCTATGGGGTACCAAAATTGGAAGCATGCTGTATGAGGTCCAACACTCTGCTATAGCATCAGAGCATGAGGTCGGAATTTGGAAGTTTTTCTCTCATTTTATAGCCCATCATGACATGTGCTTTACTGATGCTGCCACAAGGACTTGGAATCAGTCTGCTACCTTGCTTTTTCTTTGAGATGAGAGCTTTTAAATTGCTTACAGATTGTCATCTTGACTTCCAGATCCTCATCTACTATACATGAATTTGGAAGTAAAAATGAGAATGTGGGACTACTTTGGGGATTGATATCTCATCATTACATGTACCTACAATGATGTAACCACTTGTTGTTGATGAAGCAATCTGTAAGCTTGCACACGGACTTAAAATCAGTCTGCTACCTTGCTTTTTCTTTGAGATGAGAGCTTTTAAATTGCTTACAGATTGTCATCTTGACTTCCAGAATCTCATCTACTATACAGGAATTTGGAACCAGCTTCCATATTGCAAAACCCATTCATCTCTATGGGGGACCAAAATTGGAAGCATGCTGTATGAGGTCCAACAGCGTGCTGGACGCTCAGGTCGACTCACACACACACCAAAAGTCTATATTTGATATCCTGAGTGCTCTGAGTGGATTTTGAGGCTATTTTACCAGCTTCCACATTGCAAAACCCATTCATCTCTATGGGGGACCAAAATTGGAAGCATGCTGTATGAGGTCCAACAGCATGCTGGACGCTCAGGTCGACTCACACACACACCAAAAGTCTATATTTGATATCCTGAGTGCTCTGAGTGGATTTTGAGGCTATTTTACCAGCTTCCACATTGCAAAACCCATTCATCTCTATGGGGGACCAAAATTGGAAGCATGCTGTATGAGGTCCAACAGCATGCTGGACGCTCGGGTCGACTCACACACACACCAAAAGTCTATATGTGATATCCTGAGTGCTCTGGGTGGATTTTGAGGCTATTTTACCAGCTTCCATATTGCAAAACCCATTCATCTCTATGGTTGACCAAAATTGGAAGCATGCTGTATGAGGTCCAACAGCATGCTGGACGCTCAGGTCGACTCACACACACACCAAAAGTCTATATTTGATATCCTGAGTGCTCTGAGTGGATTTTGAGGCTATTTTACCAGCTTCCACATTGCAAAACCCATTCATCTCTATGGGGGACCAAAATTGGAAGCATGCTGTATGAGGTCCAACAGCATGCTGGACGCTCAGGTCGACTCACACACACACCAAAAGTCTATATTTGATATCCTGAGTGCTCTGAGTGGATTTTGAGGCTATTTTACCAGCTTCCACATTGCAAAACCCATTCATCTCTATGGGGGACCAAAATTGGAAGCATGCTGTATGAGGTCCAACAGCATGCTGGACGCTCAGGTCGACTCACACACACACCAAAAGTCTATATTTGATATCCTGAGTGCTCTGAGTGGATTTTGAGGCTATTTTACCAGCTTCCACATTGCAAAACCCATTCATCTCTATGGGGGACCAAAATTGGAAGCATGCTGTATGAGGTCCAACAGCATGCTGGACGCTCGGGTCGACTCACACACACACCAAAAGTCTATATGTGATATCCTGAGTGCTCTGGGTGGATTTTGAGGCCATTTTACCAGCTTCCATATTGCAAAACCCATTCATCTCTATGGGGGACCAAAATTGGAAGCATGCTGTATGAGGTCCAACAGCATGCTGGACGCTCAGGTCGACTCACACACACACCAAAAGTCTATATTTGATATCCTGAGTGCTCTGAGTGGATTTTGAGGCTATTTTACCAGCTTCCATATTGCAAAACCCATTCATCTCTATGGGGGACCAAAATTGGAAGCATGCTGTATGAGGTCCAACAGCATGCTGGACGCTCAGGTCGACTCACACACACACCAAAAGTCTATATGTGATATCCTGAGTGCTCTGAGTGGATTTTGAGGCTATTTTACCAGCTTCCATATTGCAAAACCCATTCATCTCTATGGGGGACCAAAATTGGAAGCATGCTGTATGAGGTCCAACAGCATGCTGGACGCTCAGGTCGACTCACACACACACCAAAAGTCTATATGTGATATCCTGAGTGCTCTGAGTGGATTTTGAGGCTATTTTACCAGCTTCCATATTGCAAAACCCATTCATCTCTATGGGGGACCAAAATTGGAAGCATGCTGTATGAGGTCCAACAGCATGCTGGACGCTCAGGTCGACTCACACACACACCAAAAGTCTATATGTGATATCCTGAGTGCTCTGAGTGGACTTTGAGGCTATTTTACCAGCTTCCATATTGCAAAACCCATTCATCTCTATGGGGGACCAAAATTGGAAGCATGCTGTATGAGGTCCATCAGCATGCCGGACGCTCAGGTCGACTCACACACACACCAAAAGTCTATATGTGATATCCTGAGTGCTCTGAGTGGATTTTGAGGCTATTTTACCAGCTTCCATATTGCAAAACCCATTCATCTCTATGGGGTACCAAAATTGGAAGCATGCTGTATGAGGTCCAACACTCTGCTATAGCATCAGAGCATGAGGTCGGAATTTGGAAGTTTTTCTCTCATTTTATAGCCCATCATGACATGTGCTTTACTGATGCTGCCACACGGACTTGGAATCAGTCTGCTACCTTGCTTTTTCTTTGAGATGAGAGCTTTTAAATTGCTTACAGATTGTCATCTTGACTTCCAGATTCTCATCTACTATACATGAATTTGGAAGTAAAAATGAGAATGTGGGACTACTTTGGGGATTGATATCTCATCATTACATGTACCTACAATGATGTAACCACTTGTTGTTGATGAAGCAATCTGTAAGCTTGCACACGGACTTGGAATCAGTCTGCTACCTTGCTTTTTCTTTGAGATGAGAGCTTTTAAATTGCTAACAGATTGTCATCTTGACTTCCAGAATCTCATCTACTATACAGGAATTTGGAACCAGCTTCCATATTGCAAAACCCATTCATCTCTATGGGGGACCAAAATTGGAAGCATGCTGTATGAGGTCCAACAGCATGCTGGACGCTCAGGTCGACTCACACACACACCAAAAGTCTATATTTGATATCCTGAGTGCTCTGAGTGGATTTTGAGGCTATTTTACCAGCTTCCACATTGCAAAACCCATTCATCTCTATGGGGGACCAAAATTGGAAGCATGCTGTATGAGGTCCAACAGCATGCTGGACGCTCAGGTCGACTCACACACACACCAAAAGTCTATATTTGATATCCTGAGTGCTCTGAGTGGATTTTGAGGCTATTTTACCAGCTTCCACATTGCAAAACCCATTCATCTCTATGGGGGACCAAAATTGGAAGCATGCTGTATGAGGTCCAACAGCATGCTGGACGCTCAGGTCGACTCACACACACACACCAAAAGTCTATATGTGATATCCTGAGTGCTCTGAGTGGATTTTGAGGCTATTTTACCAGCTTCCATATTGCAAAACCCATTCATCTCTATGGGGGACCAAAATTGGAAGCATGCTGTATGAGGTCCAACAGCATGCCGGACGCTCAGGTCGACTCACACACACACCAAAAGTCTATATGTGATATCCTGAGTGCTCTGGGTGGATTTTGAGGCCATTTTACCAGCTTCCATATTGCAAAACCCATTCATCTCTATGGGGGACCAAAATTGGAAGCATGCTGTATGAGGTCCAACAGCATGCTGGACGCTCAGGTCGACTCACACACACACCAAAAGTCTATATTTGATATCCTGAGTGCTCTGAGTGGATTTTGAGGCTATTTTACCAGCTTCCATATTGCAAAACCCATTCATCTCTATGGGGGACCAAAATTGGAAGCATGCTGTATGAGGTCCAACAGCATGCTGGACGCTCAGGTCGACTCACACACACACCAAAAGTCTATATGTGATATCCTGAGTGCTCTGAGTGGATTTTGAGGCTATTTTACCAGCTTCCATATTGCAAAACCCATTCATCTCTATGGGGGACCAAAATTGGAAGCATGCTGTATGAGGTCCAACAGCATGCTGGACGCTCAGGTCGACTCACACACACACCAAAAGTCTATATGTGATATCCTGAGTGCTCTGAGTGGATTTTGAGGCTATTTTACCAGCTTCCATATTGCAAAACCCATTCATCTCTATGGGGGACCAAAATTGGAAGCATGCTGTATGAGGTCCAACAGCATGCTGGACGCTCAGGTCGACTCACACACACACCAAAAGTCTATATGTGATATCCTGAGTGCTCTGAGTGGACTTTGAGGCTATTTTACCAGCTTCCATATTGCAAAACCCATTCATCTCTATGGGGGACCAAAATTGGAAGCATGCTGTATGAGGTCCATCAGCATGCCGGACGCTCAGGTCGACTCACACACACACCAAAAGTCTATATGTGATATCCTGAGTGCTCTGAGTGGATTTTGAGGCTATTTTACCAGCTTCCATATTGCAAAACCCATTCATCTCTATGGGGTACCAAAATTGGAAGCATGCTGTATGAGGTCCAACACTCTGCTATAGCATCAGAGCATGAGGTCGGAATTTGGAAGTTTTTCTCTCATTTTATAGCCCATCATGACATGTGCTTTACTGATGCTGCCACACGGACTTGGAATCAGTCTGCTACCTTGCTTTTTCTTTGAGATGAGAGCTTTTAAATTGCTTACAGATTGTCATCTTGACTTCCAGATTCTCATCTACTATACATGAATTTGGAAGTAAAAATGAGAATGTGGGACTACTTTGGGGATTGATATCTCATCATTACATGTACCTACAATGATGTAACCACTTGTTGTTGATGAAGCAATCTGTAAGCTTGCACACGGACTTGGAATCAGTCTGCTACCTTGCTTTTTCTTTGAAATGAGAGCTTTTAAATTGCTTACAGATTGTCATTTTGACTTCCAGACTCTCATCTACTATACAGGAATTTGGAACCAGCTTCCATATTGCAAAACCCATTCATCTCTATGGGGGACCAAAATTGGAAGCATGCTGTATGAGGTCTAACAGCATGCTGGACGCTCAGGTCGACTCACACACACACCAAAAGTCTATATGTGATATCCTGAGTGCTCTGAGTGGATTTTGAGGCTATTTTACCAGCTTCCATATTGCAAAACCCATTCATCTCTATGGGGGACCAAAATTGGAAGCATGCTGTATGAGGTCCAACAGCATGCTGGACGCTCAGGTCGACTCACACACACACCAAAAGTCTATATGTGATATCCTGAGTGCTCTGAGTGGATTTTGAGGCTATTTTACCAGCTTCCACATTGCAAAACCCATTCATCTCTATGGGGGACCAAAATTGGAAGCATGCTGTATGAGGTCCAACAGCATGCTGGACGCTCGGGTCGACTCACACACACACCAAAAGTCTATATGTGATATCCTGAGTGCTCTGAGTGGATTTTGAGGCTATTTTACCAGCTTCCACATTGCAAAACCCATTCATCTCTATGGGGGACCAAAATTGGAAGCATGCTGTATGAGGTCCAACAGCATGCTGGACGCTCAGGTCGACTCACACACACACCAAAAGTCTATATTTGATATCCTGAGTGCTCTGAGTGGATTTTGAGGCTATTTTACCAGCTTCCACATTGCAAAACCCATTCATCTCTATGGGGGACCAAAATTGGAAGCATGCTGTATGAGGTCCAACAGCATGCTGGACGCTCGGGTCGACTCACACACACACCAAAAGTCTATATGTGATATCCTGAGTGCTCTGGGTGGATTTTGAGGCCATTTTACCAGCTTCCATATTGCAAAACCCATTCATCTCTATGGGGGACCAAAATTGGAAGCATGCTGTATGAGGTCCAACAGCATGCTGGACGCTCAGGTCGACTCACACACACACCAAAAGTCTATATTTGATATCCTGAGTGCTCTGAGTGGACTTTGAGGCTATTTTACCAGCTTCCATATTGCAAAACCCATTCATCTCTATGGGGGATTAAAATTGGAAGCATGCTGTATGAGGTCCAACAGCATGCTGGAGGCTCAGGTCGACTCACACACACACCAAAAGTCTATATGTGATATCCTGAGTGCTCTGAGTGGATTTTGAGGCTAATTTACCAGCTTCCATATTGCAAAACCCATTCATCTCTATGGGGGACCAAAATTGGAAGCATGCTGTATGAGGTCCAACAGCATGCCGGACGCTCAGGTCGACTCACACACAAACCAAAAGTCTATATGTGATATCCTGAGTGCTCTGAGTGGATTTTGAGGCTATTTTACCAGCTTCCATATTGCAAAACCCATTCATCTCTATGGGGGATTAAAATTGGAAGCATGCTGTATGAGGTCCAACAGCATGCTGGAGGCTCAGGTCGACTCACACACACACCAAAAGTCTATATGTGATATCCTGAGTGCTCTGAGTGGACTTTGAGGCTATTTTACCAGCTTCCATATTGCAAAACCCATTCATCTCTATGGGGGATTAAAATTGGAAGCATGCTGTATGAGGTCCAACAGCATGCTGGAGGCTCAGGTCGACTCACACACACACCAAAAGTCTATATGTGATATCCTGAGTGCTCTGAGTGGATTTTGAGGCTAATTTACCAGCTTCCATATTGCAAAACCCATTCATCTCTATGGGGGACCAAAATTGGAAGCATGCTGTATGAGGTCCAACAGCATGCCGGACGCTCAGGTCGACTCACACACACACCAAAAGTCTATATGTGATATCCTGAGTGCTCTGAGTGGATTTTGAGGCTATTTTACCAGCTTCCATATTGCAAAACCCATTCATCTCTATGGGGGATTAAAATTGGAAGCATGCTGTATGAGGTCCAACAGCATGCTGGAGGCTCAGGTCGACTCACACACACACCAAAAGTCTATATGTGATATCCTGAGTGCTCTGAGTGGATTTTGAGGCTATTTTACCAGCTTCCATATTGCAAAACCCATTCATCTCTATGGGGGACCAAAATTGGAAGCATGCTGTATGAGGTCCAACAGCATGCTGGACGCTCAGGTCGACTCACACACACACCAAAAGTCTATATGTGATATCCTGAGTGCTCTGAGTGGATTTTGAGGCTAATTTACCAGCTTCCATATTGCAAAACCCATTCATCTCTATGGGGGACCAAAATTGGAAGCATGCTGTATGAGGTCCAACAGCATGCCGGACGCTCAGGTCGACTCACACACACACCAAAAGTCTATATGTGATATCCTGAGTGCTCTGAGTGGATTTTGAGGCTATTTTACCAGCTTCCATATTGCAAAACCCATTCATCTCTATGGGGGATTAAAATTGGAAGCATGCTGTATGAGGTCCAACAGCATGCTGGAGGCTCAGGTCGACTCACACACACACCAAAAGTCTATATGTGATATCCTGAGTGCTCTGAGTGGACTTTGAGGCTATTTTACCAGCTTCCATATTGCAAAACCCATTCATCTCTATGGGGGATTAAAATTGGAAGCATGCTGTATGAGGTCCAACAGCATGCTGGAGGCTCAGGTCGACTCACACACACACCAAAAGTCTATATGTGATATCCTGAGTGCTCTGAGTGGATTTTGAGGCTAATTTACCAGCTTCCATATTGCAAAACCCATTCATCTCTATGGGGGACCAAAATTGGAAGCATGCTGTATGAGGTCCAACAGCATGCCGGACGCTCAGGTCGACTCACACACACACCAAAAGTCTATATGTGATATCCTGAGTGCTCTGAGTGGATTTTGAGGCTATTTTACCAGCTTCCATATTGCAAAACCCATTCATCTCTATGGGGGATTAAAATTGGAAGCATGCTGTATGAGGTCCAACAGCATGCTGGACGCTCAGGTCGACTCACACACACACCAAAAGTCTATATGTGATATCCTGAGTGCTCTGAGTGGATTTTGAGGCTATTTTACCAGCTTCCATATTGCAAAACCCATTCATCTCTATGGGGTACCAAAATTGGAAGCATGCTGTATGAGGTCCAACACTCTGCTATAGCATCAGAGCATGAGGTCGGAATTTGGAAGTTTTTCTCTCATTTTATAGCCCATCATGACATGTGCTTTACTGATGCTGCCACAAGGACTTGGAATCAGTCTGCTACCTTGCTTTTTCTTTGAGATGAGAGCTTTTAAATTGCTTACAGATTGTCATCTTGACTTCCAGATTCTCATCTACTATACATGAATTTGGAAGAAAAAATGAGAATGTGGGACTACTTTGGGGATTGATATCTCATCATTACATGTACCTACAATGATGTAACTACTTGTTGTTGATGAAGCAATCTGTAAGCTTGCACACGGACTTGGAATCAGTCTGCTACCTTGCTTTTTCTTTGAAATGAGAGCTTTTAAATTGCTTACAGATTGTCATTTTGACTTCCAGACTCTCATCTACTATACAGGAATTTGGAACCAGCTTCCATATTGCAAAACCCATTCATCTCTATGGGGGACCAAAATTGGAAGCATGCTGTATGAGGTCTAACAGCATGCTGGACGCTCAGGTCGACTCACACACACACCAAAAGTCTATATGTGATATCCTGAGTGCTCTGAGTGGATTTTGAGGCTATTTTACCAGCTTCCATATTGCAAAACCCATTCATCTCTATGGGGGACCAAAATTGGAAGCATGCTGTATGAGGTCCAACAGCATGCTGGACGCTCAGGTCGACTCACACACACACCAAAAGTCTATATGTGATATCCTGAGTGCTCTGAGTGGATTTTGAGGCTATTTTACCAGCTTCCACATTGCAAAACCCATTCATCTCTATGGGGGACCAAAATTGGAAGCATGCTGTATGAGGTCCAACAGCATGCTGGACGCTCGGGTCGACTCACACACACACCAAAAGTCTATATGTGATATCCTGAGTGCTCTGAGTGGATTTTGAGGCTATTTTACCAGCTTCCACATTGCAAAACCCATTCATCTCTATGGGGGACCAAAATTGGAAGCATGCTGTATGAGGTCCAACAGCATGCTGGACGCTCAGGTCGACTCACACACACACCAAAAGTCTATATTTGATATCCTGAGTGCTCTGAGTGGATTTTGAGGCTATTTTACCAGCTTCCACATTGCAAAACCCATTCATCTCTATGGGGGACCAAAATTGGAAGCATGCTGTATGAGGTCCAACAGCATGCTGGACGCTCGGGTCGACTCACACACACACCAAAAGTCTATATGTGATATCCTGAGTGCTCTGGGTGGATTTTGAGGCTATTTTACCAGCTTCCATATTGCAAAACCCATTCATCTCTATGGTTGACCAAAATTGGAAGCATGCTGTATGAGGTCCAACAGCATGCTGGACGCTCAGGTCGACTCACACACACACCAAAAGTCTATATTTGATATCCTGAGTGCTCTGAGTGGATTTTGAGGCTATTTTACCAGCTTCCACATTGCAAAACCCATTCATCTCTATGGGGGACCAAAATTGGAAGCATGCTGTATGAGGTCCAACAGCATGCTGGACGCTCAGGTCGACTCACACACACACCAAAAGTCTATATTTGATATCCTGAGTGCTCTGAGTGGATTTTGAGGCTATTTTACCAGCTTCCACATTGCAAAACCCATTCATCTCTATGGGGGACCAAAATTGGAAGCATGCTGTATGAGGTCCAACAGCATGCTGGACGCTCAGGTCGACTCACACACACACCAAAAGTCTATATGTGATATCCTGAGTGCTCTGAGTGGATTTTGAGGCTATTTTACCAGCTTCCATATTGCAAAACCCATTCATCTCTATGGGGGACCAAAATTGGAAGCATGCTGTATGAGGTCCAACAGCATGCTGGACGCTCAGGTCGACTCACACACACACCAAAAGTCTATATGTGATATCCTGAGTGCTCTGAGTGGATTTTGAGGCTATTTTACCAGCTTCCATATTGCAAAACCCATTCATCTCTATGGGGGACCAAAATTGGAAGCATGCTGTATGAGGTCCAACAGCATGCTGGACGCTCAGGTCGACTCACACACACACCAAAAGTCTATATGTGATATCCTGAGTGCTCTGAGTGGACTTTGAGGCTATTTTACCAGCTTCCATATTGCAAAACCCATTCATCTCTATGGGGGACCAAAATTGGAAGCATGCTGTATGAGGTCCATCAGCATGCCGGACGCTCAGGTCGACTCACACACACACCAAAAGTCTATATGTGATATCCTGAGTGCTCTGAGTGGATTTTGAGGCTATTTTACCAGCTTCCATATTGCAAAACCCATTCATCTCTATGGGGTACCAAAATTGGAAGCATGCTGTATGAGGTCCAACACTCTGCTATAGCATCAGAGCATGAGGTCGGAATTTGGAAGTTTTTCTCTCATTTTATAGCCCATCATGACATGTGCTTTACTGATGCTGCCACAAGGACTTGGAATCAGTCTGCTACCTTGCTTTTTCTTTGAGATGAGAGCTTTTAAATTGCTTACAGATTGTCATCTTGACTTCCAGATTCTCATCTACTATACATGAATTTGGAAGTAAAAATGAGAATGTGGGACTACTTTGGGGATTGATATCTCATCATTACATGTACCTACAATGATGTAACCACTTGTTGTTGATGAAGCAATCTGTAAGCTTGCACACGGACTTGGAATCAGTCTGCTACCTTGCTTTTTCTTTGAGATGAGAGCTTTTAAATTGCTTACAGATTGTCATCTTGACTTCCATATTCTCATCTACTATACAGGAATTTGGAACCAGCTTCCATATTGCAAAACCCATTCATCTCTATGGGGGACCAAAATTGGAAGCATGCTGTATGAGGTCCAACAGCATGCTGGACGCTCAGGTCGACTCACACACACACCAAAAGTCTATATGTGATATCCTGAGTGCTCTGAGTGGATTTTGAGGCTATTTTACCAGCTTCCATATTGCAAAACCCATTCATCTCTATGGGGGACCAAAATTGGAAGCATGCTGTATGAGGTCCAACAGCATGCTGGACGCTCAGGTCGACTCACACACACACCAAAAGTCTATATGTGATATCCTGAGTGCTCTGAGTGGATTTTGAGGCTATTTTACCAGCTTCCATATTGCAAAACCCATTCATCTCTATGGGGGACCAAAATTGGAAGCATGCTGTATGAGGTCCAACAGCATGCTGGACGCTCAGGTCGACTCACACACACACCAAAAGTCTATATGTGATATCCTGAGTGCTCTGAGTGGACTTTGAGGCTATTTTACCAGCTTCCATATTGCAAAACCCATTCATCTCTATGGGGGATTAAAATTGGAAGCATGCTGTATGAGGTCCAACAGCATGCTGGACGCTCAGGTCGACTCACACACACACCAAAAGTCTATATGTGATATCCTGAGTGCTCTGAGTGGATTTTGAGGCTATTTTACCAGCTTCCATATTGCAAAACCCATTCATCTCTATGGGGGACCAAAATTGGAAGCATGCTGTATGAGGTCCAACAGCATGCTGGACGCTCAGGTCGACTCACACACACACCAAAAGTCTATATGTGATATCCTGAGTGCTCTGAGTGGATTTTGAGGCTATTTTACCAGCTTCCATATTGCAAAACCCATTCATCTCTATGGGGTACCAAAATTGGAAGCATGCTGTATGAGGTCCAACACTCTGCTATAGCATCAGAGCATGAGGTCGGAATTTGGAAGTTTTTCTCTCATTTTATAGCCCATCATGACATGTGCTTTACTGATGCTGCCACAAGGACTTGGAATCAGTCTGCTACCTTGCTTTTTCTTTGAGATGAGAGCTTTTAAATTGCTTACAGATTGTCATCTTGACTTCCAGATTCTCATCTACTATACATGAATTTGGAAGTAAAAATGAGAATGTGGGACTACTTTGGGGATTGATATCTCATCATTACATGTACCTACAATGATGTAACCACTTGTTGTTGATGAAGCAATCTGTAAGCTTGCACACGGACTTGGAATCAGTCTGCTACCTTGCTTTTTCTTTGAGATGAGAGCTTTTAAATTGCTTACAGATTGTCATCTTGACTTCCATATTCTCATCTACTATACAGGAATTTGGAACCAGCTTCCATATTGCAAAACCCATTCATCTCTATGGGGGACCAAAATTGGAAGCATGCTGTATGAGGTCCAACAGCATGCTGGACGCTCAGGTCGACTCACACACACACCAAAAGTCTATATGTGATATCCTGAGTGCTCTGAGTGGATTTTGAGGCTATTTTACCAGCTTCCATATTGCAAAACCCATTCATCTCTATGGGGGACCAAAATTGGAAGCATGCTGTATGAGGTCCAACAGCATGCCGGACGCTCAGGTCGACTCACACACTCACCAAAAGTCTATATGTGATATCCTGAGTGCTCTGAGTGGACTTTGAGGCTATTTTACCAGCTTCCATATTGCAAAACCCATTCATCTCTATGGGGGACCAAAATTGGAAGCATGCTGTATGAGGTCCAACAGCATGCTGGACGCTCAGGTCGACTCACACACACACCAAAAGTCTATATGTGATATCCTGAGTGCTCTGAGTGGACTTTGAGGCTATTTTACCAGCTTCCATATTGCAAAACCCATTCATCTCTATGGGGGATTAAAATTGGAAGCATGCTGTATGAGGTCCAACAGCATGCTGGACGCTCAGGTCGACTCACACACACACCAAAAGTCTATATGTGATATCCTGAGTGCTCTGAGTGGATTTTGAGGCTATTTTACCAGCTTCCATATTGCAAAACCCATTCATCTCTATGGGGGACCAAAATTGGAAGCATGCTGTATGAGGTCCAACAGCATGCTGGACGCTCAGGTCGACTCACACACACACCAAAAGTCTATATGTGATATCCTGAGTGCTCTGAGTGGATTTTGAGGCTATTTTACCAGCTTCCATATTGCAAAACCCATTCATCTCTATGGGGTACCAAAATTGGAAGCATGCTGTATGAGGTCCAACACTCTGCTATAGCATCAGAGCATGAGGTCGGAATTTGGAAGTTTTTCTCTCATTTTATAGCCCATCATGACATGTGCTTTACTGATGCTGCCACAAGGACTTGGAATCAGTCTGCTACCTTGCTTTTTCTTTGAGATGAGAGCTTTTAAATTGCTTACAGATTGTCATCTTGACTTCCAGATTCTCATCTACTATACATGAATTTGGAAGTAAAAATGAGAATGTGGGACTACTTTGGGGATTGATATCTCATCATTACATGTACCTACAATGATGTAACCACTTGTTGTTGATGAAGCAATCTGTAAGCTTGCACACGGACTTGGAATCAGTCTGCTACCTTGCTTTTTCTTTGAGATGAGAGCTTTTAAATTGCTTACAGATTGTCATCTTGACTTCCATATTCTCATCTACTATACAGGAATTTGGAACCAGCTTCCATATTGCAAAACCCATTCATCTCTATGGGGGACCAAAATTGGAAGCATGCTGTATGAGGTCCAACAGCATGCTGGACGCTCAGGTCGACTCACACACACACCAAAAGTCTATATGTGATATCCTGAGTGCTCTGAGTGGATTTTGAGGCTATTTTACCAGCTTCCATATTGCAAAACCCATTCATCTCTATGGGGGACCAAAATTGGAAGCATGCTGTATGAGGTCCAACAGCATGCTGGACGCTCAGGTCGACTCACACACACACCAAAAGTCTATATGTGATATCCTGAGTGCTCTGAGTGGATTTTGAGGCTATTTTACCAGCTTCCATATTGCAAAACCCATTCATCTCTATGGGGGACCAAAATTGGAAGCATGCTGTATGAGGTCCAACAGCATGCCGGACGCTCAGGTCGACTCACACACTCACCAAAAGTCTATATGTGATATCCTGAGTGCTCTGAGTGGACTTTGAGGCTATTTTACCAGCTTCCATATTGCAAAACCCATTCATCTCTATGGGGGACCAAAATTGGAAGCATGCTGTATGAGGTCCAACAGCATGCTGGACGCTCAGGTCGACTCACACACACACCAAAAGTCTATATGTGATATCCTGAGTGCTCTGAGTGGACTTTGAGGCTATTTTACCAGCTTCCATATTGCAAAACCCATTCATCTCTATGGGGGATTAAAATTGGAAGCATGCTGTATGAGGTCCAACAGCATGCTGGAGGCTCAGGTCGACTCACACACACACCAAAAGTCTATATGTGATATCCTGAGTGCTCTGAGTGGATTTTGAGGCTAATTTACCAGCTTCCATATTGCAAAACCCATTCATCTCTATGGGGGATTAAAATTGGAAGCATGCTGTATGAGGTCCAACAGCATGCTGGAGGCTCAGGTCGACTCACACACACACCAAAAGTCTATATGTGATATCCTGAGTGCTCTGAGTGGACTTTGAGGCTATTTTACCAGCTTCCATATTGCAAAACCCATTCATCTCTATGGGGGATTAAAATTGGAAGCATGCTGTATGAGGTCCAACAGCATGCTGGAGGCTCAGGTCGACTCACACACACACCAAAAGTCTATATGTGATATCCTGAGTGCTCTGAGTGGATTTTGAGGCTATTTTACCAGCTTCCACATTGCAAAACCCATTCATCTCTATGGGGGACCAAAATTGGAAGCATGCTGTATGAGGTCCAACAGCATGCTGGACGCTCGGGTCGACTCACACACACACCAAAAGTCTATATGTGATATCCTGAGTGCTCTGGGTGGATTTTGAGGCTATTTTACCAGCTTCCATATTGCAAAACCCATTCATCTCTATGGTTGACCAAAATTGGAAGCATGCTGTATGAGGTCCAACAGCATGCTGGACGCTCAGGTCGACTCACACACACACCAAAAGTCTATATTTGATATCCTGAGTGCTCTGAGTGGATTTTGAGGCTATTTTACCAGCTTCCACATTGCAAAACCCATTCATCTCTATGGGGGACCAAAATTGGAAGCATGCTGTATGAGGTCCAACAGCATGCTGGACGCTCAGGTCGACTCACACACACACCAAAAGTCTATATTTGATATCCTGAGTGCTCTGAGTGGATTTTGAGGCTATTTTACCAGCTTCCACATTGCAAAACCCATTCATCTCTATGGGGGACCAAAATTGGAAGCATGCTGTATGAGGTCCAACAGCATGCTGGACGCTCAGGTCGACTCACACACACACCAAAAGTCTATATGTGATATCCTGAGTGCTCTGAGTGGATTTTGAGGCTATTTTACCAGCTTCCATATTGCAAAACCCATTCATCTCTATGGGGGATTAAAATTGGAAGCATGCTGTATGAGGTCCAACAGCATGCTGGACGCTCAGGTCGACTCACACACACACCAAAAGTCTATATTTGATATCCTGAGTGCTCTGAGTGGATTTTGAGGCTATTTTACCAGCTTCCACATTGCAAAACCCATTCATCTCTATGGGGGACCAAAATTGGAAGCATGCTGTATGAGGTCCAACAGCATGCTGGACGCTCAGGTCGACTCACACACACACCAAAAGTCTATATTTGATATCCTGAGTGCTCTGAGTGGATTTTGAGGCTATTTTACCAGCTTCCACATTGCAAAACCCATTCATCTCTATGGGGGACCAAAATTGGAAGCATGCTGTATGAGGTCCAACAGCATGCTGGACGCTCAGGTCGACTCACACACACACCAAAAGTCTATATTTGATATCCTGAGTGCTCTGAGTGGATTTTGAGGCTATTTTACCAGCTTCCACATTGCAAAACCCATTCATCTCTATGGGGGACCAAAATTGGAAGCATGCTGTATGAGGTCCAACAGCATGCTGGACGCTCGGGTCGACTCACACACACACCAAAAGTCTATATGTGATATCCTGAGTGCTCTGGGTGGATTTTGAGGCCATTTTACCAGCTTCCATATTGCAAAACCCATTCATCTCTATGGGGGACCAAAATTGGAAGCATGCTGTATGAGGTCCAACAGCATGCTGGACGCTCAGGTCGACTCACACACACACCAAAAGTCTATATTTGATATCCTGAGTGCTCTGAGTGGATTTTGAGGCTATTTTACCAGCTTCCATATTGCAAAACCCATTCATCTCTATGGGGGACCAAAATTGGAAGCATGCTGTATGAGGTCCAACAGCATGCTGGACGCTCAGGTCGACTCACACACACACCAAAAGTCTATATGTGATATCCTGAGTGCTCTGAGTGGATTTTGAGGCTATTTTACCAGCTTCCATATTGCAAAACCCATTCATCTCTATGGGGGACCAAAATTGGAAGCATGCTGTATGAGGTCCAACAGCATGCTGGACGCTCAGGTCGACTCACACACACACCAAAAGTCTATATGTGATATCCTGAGTGCTCTGAGTGGATTTTGAGGCTATTTTACCAGCTTCCATATTGCAAAACCCATTCATCTCTATGGGGGACCAAAATTGGAAGCATGCTGTATGAGGTCCAACAGCATGCTGGACGCTCAGGTCGACTCACACACACACCAAAAGTCTATATGTGATATCCTGAGTGCTCTGAGTGGACTTTGAGGCTATTTTACCAGCTTCCATATTGCAAAACCCATTCATCTCTATGGGGGACCAAAATTGGAAGCATGCTGTATGAGGTCCATCAGCATGCCGGACGCTCAGGTCGACTCACACACACACCAAAAGTCTATATGTGATATCCTGAGTGCTCTGAGTGGATTTTGAGGCTATTTTACCAGCTTCCATATTGCAAAACCCATTCATCTCTATGGGGTACCAAAATTGGAAGCATGCTGTATGAGGTCCAACACTCTGCTATAGCATCAGAGCATGAGGTCGGAATTTGGAAGTTTTTCTCTCATTTTATAGCCCATCATGACATGTGCTTTACTGATGCTGCCACACGGACTTGGAATCAGTCTGCTACCTTGCTTTTTCTTTGAGATGAGAGCTTTTAAATTGCTTACAGATTGTCATCTTGACTTCCAGATTCTCATCTACTATACATGAATTTGGAAGTAAAAATGAGAATGTGGGACTACTTTGGGGATTGATATCTCATCATTACATGTACCTACAATGATGTAACCACTTGTTGTTGATGAAGCAATCTGTAAGCTTGCACACGGACTTGGAATCAGTCTGCTACCTTGCTTTTTCTTTGAGATGAGAGCTTTTAAATTGCTAACAGATTGTCATCTTGACTTCCAGAATCTCATCTACTATACAGGAATTTGGAACCAGCTTCCATATTGCAAAACCCATTCATCTCTATGGGGGACCAAAATTGGAAGCATGCTGTATGAGGTCCAACAGCATGCTGGACGCTCAGGTCGACTCACACACACACCAAAAGTCTATATTTGATATCCTGAGTGCTCTGAGTGGATTTTGAGGCTATTTTACCAGCTTCCACATTGCAAAACCCATTCATCTCTATGGGGGACCAAAATTGGAAGCATGCTGTATGAGGTCCAACAGCATGCTGGACGCTCAGGTCGACTCACACACACACCAAAAGTCTATATTTGATATCCTGAGTGCTCTGAGTGGATTTTGAGGCTATTTTACCAGCTTCCACATTGCAAAACCCATTCATCTCTATGGGGGACCAAAATTGGAAGCATGCTGTATGAGGTCCAACAGCATGCTGGACGCTCAGGTCGACTCACACACACACACCAAAAGTCTATATGTGATATCCTGAGTGCTCTGAGTGGATTTTGAGGCTATTTTACCAGCTTCCATATTGCAAAACCCATTCATCTCTATGGGGGACCAAAATTGGAAGCATGCTGTATGAGGTCCAACAGCATGCCGGACGCTCAGGTCGACTCACACACACACCAAAAGTCTATATGTGATATCCTGAGTGCTCTGGGTGGATTTTGAGGCCATTTTACCAGCTTCCATATTGCAAAACCCATTCATCTCTATGGGGGACCAAAATTGGAAGCATGCTGTATGAGGTCCAACAGCATGCTGGACGCTCAGGTCGACTCACACACACACCAAAAGTCTATATTTGATATCCTGAGTGCTCTGAGTGGATTTTGAGGCTATTTTACCAGCTTCCATATTGCAAAACCCATTCATCTCTATGGGGGACCAAAATTGGAAGCATGCTGTATGAGGTCCAACAGCATGCTGGACGCTCAGGTCGACTCACACACACACCAAAAGTCTATATGTGATATCCTGAGTGCTCTGAGTGGATTTTGAGGCTATTTTACCAGCTTCCATATTGCAAAACCCATTCATCTCTATGGGGGACCAAAATTGGAAGCATGCTGTATGAGGTCCAACAGCATGCTGGACGCTCAGGTCGACTCACACACACACCAAAAGTCTATATGTGATATCCTGAGTGCTCTGAGTGGATTTTGAGGCTATTTTACCAGCTTCCATATTGCAAAACCCATTCATCTCTATGGGGGACCAAAATTGGAAGCATGCTGTATGAGGTCCAACAGCATGCTGGACGCTCAGGTCGACTCACACACACACCAAAAGTCTATATGTGATATCCTGAGTGCTCTGAGTGGACTTTGAGGCTATTTTACCAGCTTCCATATTGCAAAACCCATTCATCTCTATGGGGGACCAAAATTGGAAGCATGCTGTATGAGGTCCATCAGCATGCCGGACGCTCAGGTCGACTCACACACACACCAAAAGTCTATATGTGATATCCTGAGTGCTCTGAGTGGATTTTGAGGCTATTTTACCAGCTTCCATATTGCAAAACCCATTCATCTCTATGGGGTACCAAAATTGGAAGCATGCTGTATGAGGTCCAACACTCTGCTATAGCATCAGAGCATGAGGTCGGAATTTGGAAGTTTTTCTCTCATTTTATAGCCCATCATGACATGTGCTTTACTGATGCTGCCACACGGACTTGGAATCAGTCTGCTACCTTGCTTTTTCTTTGAGATGAGAGCTTTTAAATTGCTTACAGATTGTCATCTTGACTTCCAGATTCTCATCTACTATACATGAATTTGGAAGTAAAAATGAGAATGTGGGACTACTTTGGGGATTGATATCTCATCATTACATGTACCTACAATGATGTAACCACTTGTTGTTGATGAAGCAATCTGTAAGCTTGCACACGGACTTGGAATCAGTCTGCTACCTTGCTTTTTCTTTGAAATGAGAGCTTTTAAATTGCTTACAGATTGTCATTTTGACTTCCAGACTCTCATCTACTATACAGGAATTTGGAACCAGCTTCCATATTGCAAAACCCATTCATCTCTATGGGGGACCAAAATTGGAAGCATGCTGTATGAGGTCTAACAGCATGCTGGACGCTCAGGTCGACTCACACACACACCAAAAGTCTATATGTGATATCCTGAGTGCTCTGAGTGGATTTTGAGGCTATTTTACCAGCTTCCATATTGCAAAACCCATTCATCTCTATGGGGGACCAAAATTGGAAGCATGCTGTATGAGGTCCAACAGCATGCTGGACGCTCAGGTCGACTCACACACACACCAAAAGTCTATATGTGATATCCTGAGTGCTCTGAGTGGATTTTGAGGCTATTTTACCAGCTTCCACATTGCAAAACCCATTCATCTCTATGGGGGACCAAAATTGGAAGCATGCTGTATGAGGTCCAACAGCATGCTGGACGCTCGGGTCGACTCACACACACACCAAAAGTCTATATGTGATATCCTGAGTGCTCTGAGTGGATTTTGAGGCTATTTTACCAGCTTCCACATTGCAAAACCCATTCATCTCTATGGGGGACCAAAATTGGAAGCATGCTGTATGAGGTCCAACAGCATGCTGGACGCTCAGGTCGACTCACACACACACCAAAAGTCTATATTTGATATCCTGAGTGCTCTGAGTGGATTTTGAGGCTATTTTACCAGCTTCCACATTGCAAAACCCATTCATCTCTATGGGGGACCAAAATTGGAAGCATGCTGTATGAGGTCCAACAGCATGCTGGACGCTCGGGTCGACTCACACACACACCAAAAGTCTATATGTGATATCCTGAGTGCTCTGGGTGGATTTTGAGGCCATTTTACCAGCTTCCATATTGCAAAACCCATTCATCTCTATGGGGGACCAAAATTGGAAGCATGCTGTATGAGGTCCAACAGCATGCTGGACGCTCAGGTCGACTCACACACACACCAAAAGTCTATATTTGATATCCTGAGTGCTCTGAGTGGACTTTGAGGCTATTTTACCAGCTTCCATATTGCAAAACCCATTCATCTCTATGGGGGATTAAAATTGGAAGCATGCTGTATGAGGTCCAACAGCATGCTGGAGGCTCAGGTCGACTCACACACACACCAAAAGTCTATATGTGATATCCTGAGTGCTCTGAGTGGATTTTGAGGCTAATTTACCAGCTTCCATATTGCAAAACCCATTCATCTCTATGGGGGACCAAAATTGGAAGCATGCTGTATGAGGTCCAACAGCATGCCGGACGCTCAGGTCGACTCACACACAAACCAAAAGTCTATATGTGATATCCTGAGTGCTCTGAGTGGATTTTGAGGCTATTTTACCAGCTTCCATATTGCAAAACCCATTCATCTCTATGGGGGATTAAAATTGGAAGCATGCTGTATGAGGTCCAACAGCATGCTGGAGGCTCAGGTCGACTCACACACACACCAAAAGTCTATATGTGATATCCTGAGTGCTCTGAGTGGACTTTGAGGCTATTTTACCAGCTTCCATATTGCAAAACCCATTCATCTCTATGGGGGATTAAAATTGGAAGCATGCTGTATGAGGTCCAACAGCATGCTGGAGGCTCAGGTCGACTCACACACACACCAAAAGTCTATATGTGATATCCTGAGTGCTCTGAGTGGATTTTGAGGCTAATTTACCAGCTTCCATATTGCAAAACCCATTCATCTCTATGGGGGACCAAAATTGGAAGCATGCTGTATGAGGTCCAACAGCATGCCGGACGCTCAGGTCGACTCACACACACACCAAAAGTCTATATGTGATATCCTGAGTGCTCTGAGTGGATTTTGAGGCTATTTTACCAGCTTCCATATTGCAAAACCCATTCATCTCTATGGGGGATTAAAATTGGAAGCATGCTGTATGAGGTCCAACAGCATGCTGGAGGCTCAGGTCGACTCACACACACACCAAAAGTCTATATGTGATATCCTGAGTGCTCTGAGTGGATTTTGAGGCTATTTTACCAGCTTCCATATTGCAAAACCCATTCATCTCTATGGGGGACCAAAATTGGAAGCATGCTGTATGAGGTCCAACAGCATGCTGGACGCTCAGGTCGACTCACACACACACCAAAAGTCTATATGTGATATCCTGAGTGCTCTGAGTGGATTTTGAGGCTAATTTACCAGCTTCCATATTGCAAAACCCATTCATCTCTATGGGGGACCAAAATTGGAAGCATGCTGTATGAGGTCCAACAGCATGCCGGACGCTCAGGTCGACTCACACACACACCAAAAGTCTATATGTGATATCCTGAGTGCTCTGAGTGGATTTTGAGGCTATTTTACCAGCTTCCATATTGCAAAACCCATTCATCTCTATGGGGGATTAAAATTGGAAGCATGCTGTATGAGGTCCAACAGCATGCTGGAGGCTCAGGTCGACTCACACACACACCAAAAGTCTATATGTGATATCCTGAGTGCTCTGAGTGGACTTTGAGGCTATTTTACCAGCTTCCATATTGCAAAACCCATTCATCTCTATGGGGGATTAAAATTGGAAGCATGCTGTATGAGGTCCAACAGCATGCTGGAGGCTCAGGTCGACTCACACACACACCAAAAGTCTATATGTGATATCCTGAGTGCTCTGAGTGGATTTTGAGGCTAATTTACCAGCTTCCATATTGCAAAACCCATTCATCTCTATGGGGGACCAAAATTGGAAGCATGCTGTATGAGGTCCAACAGCATGCCGGACGCTCAGGTCGACTCACACACACACCAAAAGTCTATATGTGATATCCTGAGTGCTCTGAGTGGATTTTGAGGCTATTTTACCAGCTTCCATATTGCAAAACCCATTCATCTCTATGGGGGATTAAAATTGGAAGCATGCTGTATGAGGTCCAACAGCATGCTGGACGCTCAGGTCGACTCACACACACACCAAAAGTCTATATGTGATATCCTGAGTGCTCTGAGTGGATTTTGAGGCTATTTTACCAGCTTCCATATTGCAAAACCCATTCATCTCTATGGGGTACCAAAATTGGAAGCATGCTGTATGAGGTCCAACACTCTGCTATAGCATCAGAGCATGAGGTCGGAATTTGGAAGTTTTTCTCTCATTTTATAGCCCATCATGACATGTGCTTTACTGATGCTGCCACAAGGACTTGGAATCAGTCTGCTACCTTGCTTTTTCTTTGAGATGAGAGCTTTTAAATTGCTTACAGATTGTCATCTTGACTTCCAGATTCTCATCTACTATACATGAATTTGGAAGAAAAAATGAGAATGTGGGACTACTTTGGGGATTGATATCTCATCATTACATGTACCTACAATGATGTAACTACTTGTTGTTGATGAAGCAATCTGTAAGCTTGCACACGGACTTGGAATCAGTCTGCTACCTTGCTTTTTCTTTGAAATGAGAGCTTTTAAATTGCTTACAGATTGTCATTTTGACTTCCAGACTCTCATCTACTATACAGGAATTTGGAACCAGCTTCCATATTGCAAAACCCATTCATCTCTATGGGGGACCAAAATTGGAAGCATGCTGTATGAGGTCTAACAGCATGCTGGACGCTCAGGTCGACTCACACACACACCAAAAGTCTATATGTGATATCCTGAGTGCTCTGAGTGGATTTTGAGGCTATTTTACCAGCTTCCATATTGCAAAACCCATTCATCTCTATGGGGGACCAAAATTGGAAGCATGCTGTATGAGGTCCAACAGCATGCTGGACGCTCAGGTCGACTCACACACACACCAAAAGTCTATATGTGATATCCTGAGTGCTCTGAGTGGATTTTGAGGCTATTTTACCAGCTTCCACATTGCAAAACCCATTCATCTCTATGGGGGACCAAAATTGGAAGCATGCTGTATGAGGTCCAACAGCATGCTGGACGCTCGGGTCGACTCACACACACACCAAAAGTCTATATGTGATATCCTGAGTGCTCTGAGTGGATTTTGAGGCTATTTTACCAGCTTCCACATTGCAAAACCCATTCATCTCTATGGGGGACCAAAATTGGAAGCATGCTGTATGAGGTCCAACAGCATGCTGGACGCTCAGGTCGACTCACACACACACCAAAAGTCTATATTTGATATCCTGAGTGCTCTGAGTGGATTTTGAGGCTATTTTACCAGCTTCCACATTGCAAAACCCATTCATCTCTATGGGGGACCAAAATTGGAAGCATGCTGTATGAGGTCCAACAGCATGCTGGACGCTCGGGTCGACTCACACACACACCAAAAGTCTATATGTGATATCCTGAGTGCTCTGGGTGGATTTTGAGGCTATTTTACCAGCTTCCATATTGCAAAACCCATTCATCTCTATGGTTGACCAAAATTGGAAGCATGCTGTATGAGGTCCAACAGCATGCTGGACGCTCAGGTCGACTCACACACACACCAAAAGTCTATATTTGATATCCTGAGTGCTCTGAGTGGATTTTGAGGCTATTTTACCAGCTTCCACATTGCAAAACCCATTCATCTCTATGGGGGACCAAAATTGGAAGCATGCTGTATGAGGTCCAACAGCATGCTGGACGCTCAGGTCGACTCACACACACACCAAAAGTCTATATTTGATATCCTGAGTGCTCTGAGTGGATTTTGAGGCTATTTTACCAGCTTCCACATTGCAAAACCCATTCATCTCTATGGGGGACCAAAATTGGAAGCATGCTGTATGAGGTCCAACAGCATGCTGGACGCTCAGGTCGACTCACACACACACCAAAAGTCTATATGTGATATCCTGAGTGCTCTGAGTGGATTTTGAGGCTATTTTACCAGCTTCCATATTGCAAAACCCATTCATCTCTATGGGGGACCAAAATTGGAAGCATGCTGTATGAGGTCCAACAGCATGCTGGACGCTCAGGTCGACTCACACACACACCAAAAGTCTATATGTGATATCCTGAGTGCTCTGAGTGGATTTTGAGGCTATTTTACCAGCTTCCATATTGCAAAACCCATTCATCTCTATGGGGGACCAAAATTGGAAGCATGCTGTATGAGGTCCAACAGCATGCTGGACGCTCAGGTCGACTCACACACACACCAAAAGTCTATATGTGATATCCTGAGTGCTCTGAGTGGACTTTGAGGCTATTTTACCAGCTTCCATATTGCAAAACCCATTCATCTCTATGGGGGACCAAAATTGGAAGCATGCTGTATGAGGTCCATCAGCATGCCGGACGCTCAGGTCGACTCACACACACACCAAAAGTCTATATGTGATATCCTGAGTGCTCTGAGTGGATTTTGAGGCTATTTTACCAGCTTCCATATTGCAAAACCCATTCATCTCTATGGGGTACCAAAATTGGAAGCATGCTGTATGAGGTCCAACACTCTGCTATAGCATCAGAGCATGAGGTCGGAATTTGGAAGTTTTTCTCTCATTTTATAGCCCATCATGACATGTGCTTTACTGATGCTGCCACAAGGACTTGGAATCAGTCTGCTACCTTGCTTTTTCTTTGAGATGAGAGCTTTTAAATTGCTTACAGATTGTCATCTTGACTTCCAGATTCTCATCTACTATACATGAATTTGGAAGTAAAAATGAGAATGTGGGACTACTTTGGGGATTGATATCTCATCATTACATGTACCTACAATGATGTAACCACTTGTTGTTGATGAAGCAATCTGTAAGCTTGCACACGGACTTGGAATCAGTCTGCTACCTTGCTTTTTCTTTGAGATGAGAGCTTTTAAATTGCTTACAGATTGTCATCTTGACTTCCATATTCTCATCTACTATACAGGAATTTGGAACCAGCTTCCATATTGCAAAACCCATTCATCTCTATGGGGGACCAAAATTGGAAGCATGCTGTATGAGGTCCAACAGCATGCTGGACGCTCAGGTCGACTCACACACACACCAAAAGTCTATATGTGATATCCTGAGTGCTCTGAGTGGATTTTGAGGCTATTTTACCAGCTTCCATATTGCAAAACCCATTCATCTCTATGGGGGACCAAAATTGGAAGCATGCTGTATGAGGTCCAACAGCATGCTGGACGCTCAGGTCGACTCACACACACACCAAAAGTCTATATGTGATATCCTGAGTGCTCTGAGTGGATTTTGAGGCTATTTTACCAGCTTCCATATTGCAAAACCCATTCATCTCTATGGGGGACCAAAATTGGAAGCATGCTGTATGAGGTCCAACAGCATGCTGGACGCTCAGGTCGACTCACACACACACCAAAAGTCTATATGTGATATCCTGAGTGCTCTGAGTGGACTTTGAGGCTATTTTACCAGCTTCCATATTGCAAAACCCATTCATCTCTATGGGGGATTAAAATTGGAAGCATGCTGTATGAGGTCCAACAGCATGCTGGACGCTCAGGTCGACTCACACACACACCAAAAGTCTATATGTGATATCCTGAGTGCTCTGAGTGGATTTTGAGGCTATTTTACCAGCTTCCATATTGCAAAACCCATTCATCTCTATGGGGGACCAAAATTGGAAGCATGCTGTATGAGGTCCAACAGCATGCTGGACGCTCAGGTCGACTCACACACACACCAAAAGTCTATATGTGATATCCTGAGTGCTCTGAGTGGATTTTGAGGCTATTTTACCAGCTTCCATATTGCAAAACCCATTCATCTCTATGGGGTACCAAAATTGGAAGCATGCTGTATGAGGTCCAACACTCTGCTATAGCATCAGAGCATGAGGTCGGAATTTGGAAGTTTTTCTCTCATTTTATAGCCCATCATGACATGTGCTTTACTGATGCTGCCACAAGGACTTGGAATCAGTCTGCTACCTTGCTTTTTCTTTGAGATGAGAGCTTTTAAATTGCTTACAGATTGTCATCTTGACTTCCAGATTCTCATCTACTATACATGAATTTGGAAGTAAAAATGAGAATGTGGGACTACTTTGGGGATTGATATCTCATCATTACATGTACCTACAATGATGTAACCACTTGTTGTTGATGAAGCAATCTGTAAGCTTGCACACGGACTTGGAATCAGTCTGCTACCTTGCTTTTTCTTTGAGATGAGAGCTTTTAAATTGCTTACAGATTGTCATCTTGACTTCCATATTCTCATCTACTATACAGGAATTTGGAACCAGCTTCCATATTGCAAAACCCATTCATCTCTATGGGGGACCAAAATTGGAAGCATGCTGTATGAGGTCCAACAGCATGCTGGACGCTCAGGTCGACTCACACACACACCAAAAGTCTATATGTGATATCCTGAGTGCTCTGAGTGGATTTTGAGGCTATTTTACCAGCTTCCATATTGCAAAACCCATTCATCTCTATGGGGGACCAAAATTGGAAGCATGCTGTATGAGGTCCAACAGCATGCCGGACGCTCAGGTCGACTCACACACTCACCAAAAGTCTATATGTGATATCCTGAGTGCTCTGAGTGGACTTTGAGGCTATTTTACCAGCTTCCATATTGCAAAACCCATTCATCTCTATGGGGGACCAAAATTGGAAGCATGCTGTATGAGGTCCAACAGCATGCTGGACGCTCAGGTCGACTCACACACACACCAAAAGTCTATATGTGATATCCTGAGTGCTCTGAGTGGACTTTGAGGCTATTTTACCAGCTTCCATATTGCAAAACCCATTCATCTCTATGGGGGATTAAAATTGGAAGCATGCTGTATGAGGTCCAACAGCATGCTGGACGCTCAGGTCGACTCACACACACACCAAAAGTCTATATGTGATATCCTGAGTGCTCTGAGTGGATTTTGAGGCTATTTTACCAGCTTCCATATTGCAAAACCCATTCATCTCTATGGGGGACCAAAATTGGAAGCATGCTGTATGAGGTCCAACAGCATGCTGGACGCTCAGGTCGACTCACACACACACCAAAAGTCTATATGTGATATCCTGAGTGCTCTGAGTGGATTTTGAGGCTATTTTACCAGCTTCCATATTGCAAAACCCATTCATCTCTATGGGGTACCAAAATTGGAAGCATGCTGTATGAGGTCCAACACTCTGCTATAGCATCAGAGCATGAGGTCGGAATTTGGAAGTTTTTCTCTCATTTTATAGCCCATCATGACATGTGCTTTACTGATGCTGCCACAAGGACTTGGAATCAGTCTGCTACCTTGCTTTTTCTTTGAGATGAGAGCTTTTAAATTGCTTACAGATTGTCATCTTGACTTCCAGATTCTCATCTACTATACATGAATTTGGAAGTAAAAATGAGAATGTGGGACTACTTTGGGGATTGATATCTCATCATTACATGTACCTACAATGATGTAACCACTTGTTGTTGATGAAGCAATCTGTAAGCTTGCACACGGACTTGGAATCAGTCTGCTACCTTGCTTTTTCTTTGAGATGAGAGCTTTTAAATTGCTTACAGATTGTCATCTTGACTTCCATATTCTCATCTACTATACAGGAATTTGGAACCAGCTTCCATATTGCAAAACCCATTCATCTCTATGGGGGACCAAAATTGGAAGCATGCTGTATGAGGTCCAACAGCATGCTGGACGCTCAGGTCGACTCACACACACACCAAAAGTCTATATGTGATATCCTGAGTGCTCTGAGTGGATTTTGAGGCTATTTTACCAGCTTCCATATTGCAAAACCCATTCATCTCTATGGGGGACCAAAATTGGAAGCATGCTGTATGAGGTCCAACAGCATGCTGGACGCTCAGGTCGACTCACACACACACCAAAAGTCTATATGTGATATCCTGAGTGCTCTGAGTGGATTTTGAGGCTATTTTACCAGCTTCCATATTGCAAAACCCATTCATCTCTATGGGGGACCAAAATTGGAAGCATGCTGTATGAGGTCCAACAGCATGCCGGACGCTCAGGTCGACTCACACACTCACCAAAAGTCTATATGTGATATCCTGAGTGCTCTGAGTGGACTTTGAGGCTATTTTACCAGCTTCCATATTGCAAAACCCATTCATCTCTATGGGGGACCAAAATTGGAAGCATGCTGTATGAGGTCCAACAGCATGCTGGACGCTCAGGTCGACTCACACACACACCAAAAGTCTATATGTGATATCCTGAGTGCTCTGAG
The DNA here is from genome assembly GCF_027409825.1 of Scomber japonicus. Lineage (NCBI taxonomy): Eukaryota > Metazoa > Chordata > Actinopteri > Scombriformes > Scombridae > Scomber > Scomber japonicus. The sequence continues at coordinate 40,550,346 of NC_070586.1, read as the reverse complement.
TGGACTTTGAGGCTATTTTACCAGCTTCCATATTGCAAAACCCATTCATCTCTATGGGGGATTAAAATTGGAAGCATGCTGTATGAGGTCCAACAGCATGCTGGAGGCTCAGGTCGACTCACACACACACCAAAAGTCTATATGTGATATCCTGAGTGCTCTGAGTGGATTTTGAGGCTAATTTACCAGCTTCCATATTGCAAAACCCATTCATCTCTATGGGGGATTAAAATTGGAAGCATGCTGTATGAGGTCCAACAGCATGCTGGAGGCTCAGGTCGACTCACACACACACCAAAAGTCTATATGTGATATCCTGAGTGCTCTGAGTGGACTTTGAGGCTATTTTACCAGCTTCCATATTGCAAAACCCATTCATCTCTATGGGGGATTAAAATTGGAAGCATGCTGTATGAGGTCCAACAGCATGCTGGAGGCTCAGGTCGACTCACACACACACCAAAAGTCTATATGTGATATCCTGAGTGCTCTGAGTGGATTTTGAGGCTATTTTACCAGCTTCCACATTGCAAAACCCATTCATCTCTATGGGGGACCAAAATTGGAAGCATGCTGTATGAGGTCCAACAGCATGCTGGACGCTCGGGTCGACTCACACACACACCAAAAGTCTATATGTGATATCCTGAGTGCTCTGGGTGGATTTTGAGGCTATTTTACCAGCTTCCATATTGCAAAACCCATTCATCTCTATGGTTGACCAAAATTGGAAGCATGCTGTATGAGGTCCAACAGCATGCTGGACGCTCAGGTCGACTCACACACACACCAAAAGTCTATATTTGATATCCTGAGTGCTCTGAGTGGATTTTGAGGCTATTTTACCAGCTTCCACATTGCAAAACCCATTCATCTCTATGGGGGACCAAAATTGGAAGCATGCTGTATGAGGTCCAACAGCATGCTGGACGCTCAGGTCGACTCACACACACACCAAAAGTCTATATTTGATATCCTGAGTGCTCTGAGTGGATTTTGAGGCTATTTTACCAGCTTCCACATTGCAAAACCCATTCATCTCTATGGGGGACCAAAATTGGAAGCATGCTGTATGAGGTCCAACAGCATGCTGGACGCTCAGGTCGACTCACACACACACCAAAAGTCTATATGTGATATCCTGAGTGCTCTGAGTGGATTTTGAGGCTATTTTACCAGCTTCCATATTGCAAAACCCATTCATCTCTATGGGGGATTAAAATTGGAAGCATGCTGTATGAGGTCCAACAGCATGCTGGAGGCTCAGGTCGACTCACACACACACCAAAAGTCTATATGTGATATCCTGAGTGCTCTGAGTGGATTTTGAGGCTATTTTACCAGCTTCCACATTGCAAAACCCATTCATCTCTATGGGGGACCAAAATTGGAAGCATGCTGTATGAGGTCCAACAGCATGCTGGACGCTCGGGTCGACTCACACACACACCAAAAGTCTATATGTGATATCCTGAGTGCTCTGGGTGGATTTTGAGGCTATTTTACCAGCTTCCATATTGCAAAACCCATTCATCTCTATGGTTGACCAAAATTGGAAGCATGCTGTATGAGGTCCAACAGCATGCTGGACGCTCAGGTCGACTCACACACACACCAAAAGTCTATATTTGATATCCTGAGTGCTCTGAGTGGATTTTGAGGCTATTTTACCAGCTTCCACATTGCAAAACCCATTCATCTCTATGGGGGACCAAAATTGGAAGCATGCTGTATGAGGTCCAACAGCATGCTGGACGCTCAGGTCGACTCACACACACACCAAAAGTCTATATGTGATATCCTGAGTGCTCTGAGTGGATTTTGAGGCTATTTTACCAGCTTCCATATTGCAAAACCCATTCATCTCTATGGGGGACCAAAATTGGAAGCATGCTGTATGAGGTCCAACAGCATGCTGGACGCTCAGGTCGACTCACACACACACCAAAAGTCTATATGTGATATCCTGAGTGCTCTGAGTGGATTTTGAGGCTATTTTACCAGCTTCCATATTGCAAAACCCATTCATCTCTATGGGGGACCAAAATTGGAAGCATGCTGTATGAGGTCCAACAGCATGCTGGACGCTCAGGTCGACTCACACACACACCAAAAGTCTATATGTGATATCCTGAGTGCTCTGAGTGGACTTTGAGGCTATTTTACCAGCTTCCATATTGCAAAACCCATTCATCTCTATGGGGGACCAAAATTGGAAGCATGCTGTATGAGGTCCATCAGCATGCCGGACGCTCAGGTCGACTCACACACACACCAAAAGTCTATATGTGATATCCTGAGTGCTCTGAGTGGATTTTGAGGCTATTTTACCAGCTTCCATATTGCAAAACCCATTCATCTCTATGGGGTACCAAAATTGGAAGCATGCTGTATGAGGTCCAACACTCTGCTATAGCATCAGAGCATGAGGTCGGAATTTGGAAGTTTTTCTCTCATTTTATAGCCCATCATGACATGTGCTTTACTGATGCTGCCACAAGGACTTGGAATCAGTCTGCTACCTTGCTTTTTCTTTGAGATGAGAGCTTTTAAATTGCTTACAGATTGTCATCTTGACTTCCAGATTCTCATCTACTATACATGAATTTGGAAGTAAAAATGAGAATGTGGGACTACTTTGGGGATTGATATCTCATCATTACATGTACCTACAATGATGTAACCACTTGTTGTTGATGAAGCAATCTGTAAGCTTGCACACGGACTTGGAATCAGTCTGCTACCTTGCTTTTTCTTTGAGATGAGAGCTTTTAAATTGCTTACAGATTGTCATCTTGACTTCCATATTCTCATCTACTATACAGGAATTTGGAACCAGCTTCCATATTGCAAAACCCATTCATCTCTATGGGGGACCAAAATTGGAAGCATGCTGTATGAGGTCCAACAGCATGCTGGACGCTCAGGTCGACTCACACACACACCAAAAGTCTATATGTGATATCCTGAGTGCTCTGAGTGGATTTTGAGGCTATTTTACCAGCTTCCATATTGCAAAACCCATTCATCTCTATGGGGGACCAAAATTGGAAGCATGCTGTATGAGGTCCAACAGCATGCTGGACGCTCAGGTCGACTCACACACACACCAAAAGTCTATATGTGATATCCTGAGTGCTCTGAGTGGATTTTGAGGCTATTTTACCAGCTTCCATATTGCAAAACCCATTCATCTCTATGGGGGACCAAAATTGGAAGCATGCTGTATGAGGTCCAACAGCATGCTGGACGCTCAGGTCGACTCACACACACACCAAAAGTCTATATGTGATATCCTGAGTGCTCTGAGTGGACTTTGAGGCTATTTTACCAGCTTCCATATTGCAAAACCCATTCATCTCTATGGGGGATTAAAATTGGAAGCATGCTGTATGAGGTCCAACAGCATGCTGGACGCTCAGGTCGACTCACACACACACCAAAAGTCTATATGTGATATCCTGAGTGCTCTGAGTGGATTTTGAGGCTATTTTACCAGCTTCCATATTGCAAAACCCATTCATCTCTATGGGGGACCAAAATTGGAAGCATGCTGTATGAGGTCCAACAGCATGCTGGACGCTCAGGTCGACTCACACACACACCAAAAGTCTATATGTGATATCCTGAGTGCTCTGAGTGGATTTTGAGGCTATTTTACCAGCTTCCATATTGCAAAACCCATTCATCTCTATGGGGTACCAAAATTGGAAGCATGCTGTATGAGGTCCAACACTCTGCTATAGCATCAGAGCATGAGGTCGGAATTTGGAAGTTTTTCTCTCATTTTATAGCCCATCATGACATGTGCTTTACTGATGCTGCCACAAGGACTTGGAATCAGTCTGCTACCTTGCTTTTTCTTTGAGATGAGAGCTTTTAAATTGCTTACAGATTGTCATCTTGACTTCCAGATTCTCATCTACTATACATGAATTTGGAAGTAAAAATGAGAATGTGGGACTACTTTGGGGATTGATATCTCATCATTACATGTACCTACAATGATGTAACCACTTGTTGTTGATGAAGCAATCTGTAAGCTTGCACACGGACTTGGAATCAGTCTGCTACCTTGCTTTTTCTTTGAGATGAGAGCTTTTAAATTGCTTACAGATTGTCATCTTGACTTCCATATTCTCATCTACTATACAGGAATTTGGAACCAGCTTCCATATTGCAAAACCCATTCATCTCTATGGGGGACCAAAATTGGAAGCATGCTGTATGAGGTCCAACAGCATGCTGGACGCTCAGGTCGACTCACACACACACCAAAAGTCTATATGTGATATCCTGAGTGCTCTGAGTGGATTTTGAGGCTATTTTACCAGCTTCCATATTGCAAAACCCATTCATCTCTATGGGGGACCAAAATTGGAAGCATGCTGTATGAGGTCCAACAGCATGCCGGACGCTCAGGTCGACTCACACACTCACCAAAAGTCTATATGTGATATCCTGAGTGCTCTGAGTGGACTTTGAGGCTATTTTACCAGCTTCCATATTGCAAAACCCATTCATCTCTATGGGGGACCAAAATTGGAAGCATGCTGTATGAGGTCCAACAGCATGCTGGACGCTCAGGTCGACTCACACACACACCAAAAGTCTATATGTGATATCCTGAGTGCTCTGAGTGGACTTTGAGGCTATTTTACCAGCTTCCATATTGCAAAACCCATTCATCTCTATGGGGGATTAAAATTGGAAGCATGCTGTATGAGGTCCAACAGCATGCTGGACGCTCAGGTCGACTCACACACACACCAAAAGTCTATATGTGATATCCTGAGTGCTCTGAGTGGATTTTGAGGCTATTTTACCAGCTTCCATATTGCAAAACCCATTCATCTCTATGGGGGACCAAAATTGGAAGCATGCTGTATGAGGTCCAACAGCATGCTGGACGCTCAGGTCGACTCACACACACACCAAAAGTCTATATGTGATATCCTGAGTGCTCTGAGTGGATTTTGAGGCTATTTTACCAGCTTCCATATTGCAAAACCCATTCATCTCTATGGGGTACCAAAATTGGAAGCATGCTGTATGAGGTCCAACACTCTGCTATAGCATCAGAGCATGAGGTCGGAATTTGGAAGTTTTTCTCTCATTTTATAGCCCATCATGACATGTGCTTTACTGATGCTGCCACAAGGACTTGGAATCAGTCTGCTACCTTGCTTTTTCTTTGAGATGAGAGCTTTTAAATTGCTTACAGATTGTCATCTTGACTTCCAGATTCTCATCTACTATACATGAATTTGGAAGTAAAAATGAGAATGTGGGACTACTTTGGGGATTGATATCTCATCATTACATGTACCTACAATGATGTAACCACTTGTTGTTGATGAAGCAATCTGTAAGCTTGCACACGGACTTGGAATCAGTCTGCTACCTTGCTTTTTCTTTGAGATGAGAGCTTTTAAATTGCTTACAGATTGTCATCTTGACTTCCATATTCTCATCTACTATACAGGAATTTGGAACCAGCTTCCATATTGCAAAACCCATTCATCTCTATGGGGGACCAAAATTGGAAGCATGCTGTATGAGGTCCAACAGCATGCTGGACGCTCAGGTCGACTCACACACACACCAAAAGTCTATATGTGATATCCTGAGTGCTCTGAGTGGATTTTGAGGCTATTTTACCAGCTTCCATATTGCAAAACCCATTCATCTCTATGGGGGACCAAAATTGGAAGCATGCTGTATGAGGTCCAACAGCATGCTGGACGCTCAGGTCGACTCACACACACACCAAAAGTCTATATGTGATATCCTGAGTGCTCTGAGTGGATTTTGAGGCTATTTTACCAGCTTCCATATTGCAAAACCCATTCATCTCTATGGGGGACCAAAATTGGAAGCATGCTGTATGAGGTCCAACAGCATGCCGGACGCTCAGGTCGACTCACACACTCACCAAAAGTCTATATGTGATATCCTGAGTGCTCTGAGTGGACTTTGAGGCTATTTTACCAGCTTCCATATTGCAAAACCCATTCATCTCTATGGGGGACCAAAATTGGAAGCATGCTGTATGAGGTCCAACAGCATGCTGGACGCTCAGGTCGACTCACACACACACCAAAAGTCTATATGTGATATCCTGAGTGCTCTGAGTGGACTTTGAGGCTATTTTACCAGCTTCCATATTGCAAAACCCATTCATCTCTATGGGGGATTAAAATTGGAAGCATGCTGTATGAGGTCCAACAGCATGCTGGAGGCTCAGGTCGACTCACACACACACCAAAAGTCTATATGTGATATCCTGAGTGCTCTGAGTGGATTTTGAGGCTAATTTACCAGCTTCCATATTGCAAAACCCATTCATCTCTATGGGGGATTAAAATTGGAAGCATGCTGTATGAGGTCCAACAGCATGCTGGAGGCTCAGGTCGACTCACACACACACCAAAAGTCTATATGTGATATCCTGAGTGCTCTGAGTGGACTTTGAGGCTATTTTACCAGCTTCCATATTGCAAAACCCATTCATCTCTATGGGGGATTAAAATTGGAAGCATGCTGTATGAGGTCCAACAGCATGCTGGAGGCTCAGGTCGACTCACACACACACCAAAAGTCTATATGTGATATCCTGAGTGCTCTGAGTGGATTTTGAGGCTAATTTACCAGCTTCCATATTGCAAAACCCATTCATCTCTATGGGGGACCAAAATTGGAAGCATGCTGTATGAGGTCCAACAGCATGCCGGACGCTCAGGTCGACTCACACACACACCAAAAGTCTATATGTGATATCCTGAGTGCTCTGAGTGGATTTTGAGGCTATTTTACCAGCTTCCATATTGCAAAACCCATTCATCTCTATGGGGGATTAAAATTGGAAGCATGCTGTATGAGGTCCAACAGCATGCTGGAGGCTCAGGTCGACTCACACACACACCAAAAGTCTATATGTGATATCCTGAGTGCTCTGAGTGGACTTTGAGGCTATTTTACCAGCTTCCATATTGCAAAACCCATTCATCTCTATGGGGGATTAAAATTGGAAGCATGCTGTATGAGGTCCAACAGCATGCTGGACGCTCAGGTCGACTCACACACACACCAAAAGTCTATATGTGATATCCTGAGTGCTCTGAGTGGATTTTGAGGCTATTTTACCAGCTTCCATATTGCAAAACCCATTCATCTCTATGGGGGACCAAAATTGGAAGCATGCTGTATGAGGTCCAACAGCATGCTGGACGCTCAGGTCGACTCACACACACACCAAAAGTCTATATGTGATATCCTGAGTGCTCTGAGTGGATTTTGAGGCTATTTTACCAGCTTCCATATTGCAAAACCCATTCATCTCTATGGGGTACCAAAATTGGAAGCATGCTGTATGAGGTCCAACACTCTGCTATAGCATCAGAGCATGAGGTCGGAATTTGGAAGTTTTTCTCTCATTTTATAGCCCATCATGACATGTGCTTTACTGATGCTGCCACAAGGACTTGGAATCAGTCTGCTACCTTGCTTTTTCTTTGAGATGAGAGCTTTTAAATTGCTTACAGATTGTCATCTTGACTTCCAGATTCTCATCTACTATACATGAATTTGGAAGTAAAAATGAGAATGTGGGACTACTTTGGGGATTGATATCTCATCATTACATGTACCTACAATGATGTAACCACTTGTTGTTGATGAAGCAATCTGTAAGCTTGCACACGGACTTGGAATCAGTCTGCTACCTTGCTTTTTCTTTGAGATGAGAGCTTTTAAATTGCTTACAGATTGTCATCTTGACTTCCATATTCTCATCTACTATACAGGAATTTGGAACCAGCTTCCATATTGCAAAACCCATTCATCTCTATGGGGGACCAAAATTGGAAGCATGCTGTATGAGGTCCAACAGCATGCTGGACGCTCAGGTCGACTCACACACACACCAAAAGTCTATATGTGATATCCTGAGTGCTCTGAGTGGATTTTGAGGCTATTTTACCAGCTTCCATATTGCAAAACCCATTCATCTCTATGGGGGACCAAAATTGGAAGCATGCTGTATGAGGTCCAACAGCATGCTGGACGCTCAGGTCGACTCACACACACACCAAAAGTCTATATGTGATATCCTGAGTGCTCTGAGTGGATTTTGAGGCTATTTTACCAGCTTCCATATTGCAAAACCCATTCATCTCTATGGGGGACCAAAATTGGAAGCATGCTGTATGAGGTCCAACAGCATGCCGGACGCTCAGGTCGACTCACACACTCACCAAAAGTCTATATGTGATATCCTGAGTGCTCTGAGTGGATTTTGAGGCTATTTTACCAGCTTCCACATTGCAAAACCCATTCATCTCTATGGGGTACCAAAATTGGAAGCATGCTGTATGAGGTCCAACACTCTGCTATAGCATCAGAGCATGAGGTCGGAATTTTGAAGTTTTTCTCTCATTTTATAGCCCATCATGACATGTGCTTTACTGATGCTGCCACAAGGACTTGGAATCAGTCTGCTACCTTGCTTTTTCTTTGAGATGAGAGCTTTTAAATTGCTTACAGATTGTCATCTTGACTTCCAGAATTTCATCTATTATACAGGAATTTGGAACCAGCTTCCATATTGCAAAACCCATTCATCTCTATGGGGGACCAAAATTGGAAGCATGCTGTATGAGGTCCAACAGCATGCTGGACGCTCAGGTCGACTCACACACACACACCAAAAGTCTATATGTGATATCCTGAGTGCTCTGAGTGGATTTTGAGGCTATTTTACCAGCTTTCATATTGCAAAACCCATTCATCTCTATGGGGGACCAAAATTGGAAGCATGCTGTATGAGGTCCAACAGCATGCTGGACGCTCAGGTCGACTCACACACACACCAAAAGTCTATATGTGATATCCTGAGTGCTCTGAGTGGACTTTGAGGCTATTTTACCAGCTTCCATATTGCAAAACCCATTAATCTCTATGGGGGACCAAAATTGGAAGCATGCTGTATGAGGTCCAACAGCATGCCGGACGCTCAGGTCGACTCACACACTCACCAAAAGTCTATATGTGATATCCTGAGTGCTCTGAGTGGATTTTGAGGCTATTTTACCAGCTTCCACATTGCAAAACCCATTCATCTCTATGGGGTACCAAAATTGGAAGCATGCTGTATGAGGTCCAACACTCTGCTATAGCATCAGAGCATGAGGTCGGAATTTGGAAGTTTTTCTCTCATTTTATAGCCCATCATGACATGTGCTTTACTGATGCTGCCACAAGGACTTGGAATCAGTCTGCTACCTTGCTTTTTCTTTGAGATGAGAGCTTTTAAATTGCTTACAGATTGTCATCTTGACTTCCAGAATCTCATCTACTATACAGGAATTTGGAAGTAAAAATGAGAATGTGGAACCACTTTGGGGATTGATATCTCATCATTAAATGTACCTACAATGATGTAACCACTTGTTGTTGATGAAGCAATCTGTAAGCTTGCACACGGACTTGGAATCAGTCTGCTACCTTGCTTTTTCTTTGAGATGAGAGCTTTTAAATTGCTTACAGATTGTCATCTTGACTTCCAGAATCTCATCTACTATACAGGAATTTGGAAGTAAAAATGAGAATGTGGAACCACTTTGGGGATTGATATCTCATCATTAAATGTACCTACAATGATGTAACCACTTGTTGTTGATGAAGCAATCTGTAAGCATGCACATGGACTTGGAATCAGCATTTTACCCAGCTGTGTCTTTGAAATATGAGCCTTTGAAATACTTCTAAATCCTGAGTGCTCTGAGTGGATTTTGAGGCTATTTAAGCAGCTTCCATATGATGCTGCCACCTCTGTTGGATGCAGCCCTCCATTAGCTTCCAAATGAACTAGGATTCATCCCACTGTATGCTTGGGTCTTTGCAATATGAGGATTCATCATGACATGTGGCCTATACTGATGTTGCCACCTGTGCTCATGTATTAACATTGGCCCCATTAGAACAGATGAGAATCTAGTATGAAGAGACTTCGGATTGGAACAGCTGAAAAGTAAAACACACCTTACTTTCTCAAACATTCTGTTCTTTTTTAACATGGTCAGAACTCAAGACCATAATTCAACAACTCTTTCAAAACAGAAAACATGATTAGAACCTTTATTTTCAAACCTTTATTTTCAATTTATGGAGGAAACACTTATTTATGGGCCCAGTGGCTCAGTCTGGGACGATGCCTTGTCCCCCACCAGTGGGCTCGGTCTGGGTCCCTGCAGGGTCACCGGCAGTGGTTTCAGTCTGAGTTCCCGCAGCATCACCGGCAGTGGGTTCGGTCTGGGTCCCCACGAGGGATTCATCATAGGGCTCGATCTGGTTCCCCAGGAGGGATTTATCGGAGGGCTTGATCTGGGTCCCCACAGTGGACTTGTTGGTGGAATTGGTCTCATGAGTGGGCTTGGGCTCGGGCTCGGTCTCTGCATACCACCGGCACTTGCGTCCAGGGTAGTTCGCACACCTGGACATGTCGTCTGGGCTTCACAAACTGGTGAAAGGTGAACAGAAAAAAGACGATTATTCTCACTTATATTCTCTAGTCACTTTGAGTGCTTCACAGTTTACCCTACTTGTCACCTTCAAATTCCAAATGTCCATCTATTAACAGATTAGAATCTGGAATAACCGATTCCAGATTTCAATCTATTATGACGTGGTGGGTTCGTGCTACTGCTCGGACTTTAGGATAATACTTAGCCACACCAAATTCCAAGATTTCACACAAAAACTTTTGAAAAAAATGTGTCTAAACTGTTTAAGAAACACTAGAAACCAGTTCCTGCTATTCCTGCTAATTTGGACGGGCATAATCCGTCCAAATTAGCATTTTTAAGAGAGCATTTTACCTTGTGTTGCAGGGAACATGTGGAGGTGAAGTCAATATGGCTGCCGTGACCTTTAGCCTTTGACCATGTGACCAACCAAATGAGAATGTGGAATTACAAATGACAACTTTTCATCTATTCCATTCTTTTAGCTGGAAAGTCTGGAAGGTAGGCAAAGACAATCTGGCAAGGAGTGATTGCGCTTTTTCACAGACTGATTTCCTGGTTTCGAATCGGCTTGCCTCTGACCACATCTCTCCATCTCTGCCCTGGTAATCACGACAGCCTCTTCATCTCCTTCAGTGCTGCTGGCATTACCTTACCTGCAGCCTACTCTGCCCCCCTATGTATTCTGCCTATACCTGTTGTCACCTTGCTGACTGTCTTCTATAAAGATCACTTCTAACTGCTGCCTAGTTTAGTGCTGCATTTGGGTCCTACTCCTGCACACCCATTACAGATTTTTCCTGCTTTTCCTCTTTGAAATATCAGCCTTTGATAACCTCCCATATTTTCATCTTCTGTGACAATTTCTTGAACTTCATCAAAAGTCAAAGGAGGCAGACACATGAAAATTGCTCCTTGAAAAATATATTCTTTTAATTTAATAATATATTCTTTTAAGGATGTTTTTAACATTCTTTTTAACAGTCATTTTAACATTCTTTTTAACAGTCATTTTAACAGTCATTTTAACAGTCATTTTAACATTCCTAATGTTTTTCACATTCTTTTTTTACATTCCTAATATTTTTAACACTTATTACATTCCTAATATTATTAACACTTATTACATTCTTAATATTCTTAACACTTATTACATTCCTAATTCTTAACACTTATTACATTCCTAATTTTCTTAACACTCTTATTACATTCCTAATGTTTAACATTTTTTTAACATTATTTATGTTACCTTCAACATTTTAAACCAAACTTTAATGTTTTTAACATTTTTTTAACATTATTTATATTCCTTTTAACATTTTAAACATTTTTAATGTTTTTAACATTTTTTTTTAACATTATTTATGTTACCTTTAACATTTTAAACCAAACTTTAATGTTTTTAACATTTTTTTAACATTATTTATATTCCTTTTAACATTTTAAACATTTGTAATGTTTTTAACATTCTTTTTTTAACATTTTTTATGTTCCTTTTAACATTTTAAACCAAACTTTAATGTTTTTAACATTTTTTTAACATTATTTATGTTCCTCTTAACATTTTAAGTTGAAGATAGGTTCCTCCATTTAAAGAACTGGGGATGGTTGTGCCATCTCAGAAATGTCCATGGGCTGAGGTACCCATATGGGTTCCTCCTCAGCAGTAGTCTCTGGAACACTATCTGTGGTCACAGTAAGGGCAGCAAGGGGGGCTTCAGTCTGTTTTGGCCCAGCCATGGAGGCAGTTTCTTCCTTGCAGACAGATTTCTCCATTTGACGAATTGGGGATGGTGGTGCCAGATCAGTGATGTCCACAGACTGAGGTGCAGATCTGGGTTCCTCTTCAGCAGCAGCCTTTATTTTTTCAAAATAGACGTCTGCAACTTTTCTCCTCAGTTTTGTCACCACTTACCTCACATTTTGAAGGTGAGGCAATGTGCAGTTGAAGCTGTTCTCCCTGTGATTTTTTCATTTTTTTTTTTTGACGCCAGACTCTCATTTCCTCTTCAGAAGGTGAAGAGCTTGACTCAGGATCATCGTTATAGATGGGTTCTTCCGCCTCTGAAGAATCATCTGAGCCTTTCTCCGAGGAATCATCACTCTCTGCATCCCCTCGAGAGGCAGCTTTTTTAAGAGCTTTCAGTCTCATTTGACGGACCTCATATCCTTTCGATTTATCCGGCAGAGCGACATAAAATCGCTCTGCGGTGGATGGATCGTGGCACATGGCCCTGGCCACCTGTTTTCTGTCCTTCTCTGAAAGGTGTTGGTTGGCCTGGAAGCCAGAGCAAATAAATACAAAAATGGACAGATTACAAATTGGAAATTCTATTGTGTTACCAGATTTTCAATTTCATTCAATGCAATTTTGTTTATACAGCACCAAATCACAACAAAAGTTCTCTAAAGGCACTTTACACATGTAGAAAATTTATACCATATTCATCAATTAATTTAATGCTTAATTAAGTTCTTACTTGAGTGGAGACACTGCTGCGGATTTTATTGAAGTTGATTTCTCCCTCCATGCCAGCATCCACCCATGCCAGGTTGAGGAGGTCCATAGGCTTCTGAATTTGTTTTCCAGATGCTGTATGGAAAACATGTTCACTTCCTTCCCCCTGCTTACAACACTTGCCCTCGCACAGACTGGTCAGCCAACAATATTCCTCTTTGTTCAGGATTACTGCAGCTTCGCCAAATGACCTGACGGTTTTATGGTCATCCACCTTGGGAAATGAACAGAAAAATAATATGTTTCTGTGGAAAAGGTGGGGGCATAGACTGTATTCAGAATATCACATGCTCCCCCTGCTTAAAAAATACAAACCAGAATGTTGTATCTGCTGTCCTTTTTCCATCGCTCACAATTGATGACATTCTCCTTGGTCATATTAATGAAGACCACAGCCCTGTGTCCGGTGAGGATGGCTAGGTAGCCCATAATGTAACCCATGAGCATGCCATGTACATTATGCTTATATCCACTGCAGGCTATGGATTCTACAAAACATACAGAACAGTACAAACAGACAAACACAAACAGATAGTTATGAATGTATAATGGACCAGTGTCCATTGGGTAGCAACATCAATACAGGCCTCCAGCATATCCGGTCAGGATGTAGGGTTGTCAGAGGGCCATGAAAGAGCTGGTAGAGGAGGCTGAAAAGGCAAGGTACTGGTTGTGGCAACAGAGGGATGACACATGGGGTGTAACACCTTATATAGCAGACATCCAGACTACCCCACCCCCACGGACTAACACCCAGTGCACCCCCCCCCCACACACACACACACACACACACACACAGAGAATGGACCGGACCTCCCTGAAATGACTTTTTGCAGATTGGGATGTCAGAGATAGGTAAGCTGCAGGGGGAGGTGGCGAAACATCCCCAACTGTCTCCTGCCCCATTACTGGGAGATGTACTGGGTAGGGGCTAAATGGAGATTTCTGCTAACAACCCTACAGCTGACAAGGTGGAAGCTGGAAGATGTGCGGCAGACAAACATGCCATACAAAAAGAACACCTGTGCAACGTAGAAGCTACCAAAGAAGAGGAAATATAATGTGAATAGCTACTTACCAAACAGTTCAGGAATCTTTCCCCTAGCAGTCATCATGAATCTGGTTTCCTGGGCTGCAGTAAGCTGATCATCTGTGAAAACATTGTGTCAAGTACCACTAAGTTATGGGGTTCTACGGCCAAATGTCTTTAGATGACAAAATGTGTTACTACCCCAAACTCTCACTCTGGCTCAAAGGCCCACCCACTTGGCCATTCATGGCCTCCTCTGCTCTTGATGCTGGTAGGTACATGGCAGCATTGTCAATCTCATGTTTTAACTATTTTGTCACATCCTGTCTCTAGCTTATGTTGAGTTTCAGTTTGTGTCTTATTTTGAAAGATTTTCTCCTTGTGTGTGTGGTTACTTTACTTCCTATCCTGTGTGTCATTCCATCCTGAATCTAAACTGGAAGTCCAAGTTTTCATCTGTATTATTCAATAGATTGAAATTAGGAAGTTAGGTATTTTATGTGGTCATTTTAAACTTGGAAATCATCCCACATTCAAAGTTCTTATCTATTCAATTCAATAAATTAGATTTTGGAATCATTATTACTCAAATTTTTCAATTGCAATTGTAATATGTTGTTATTTGGCGCTATACAAATAAAGATTGATTGATTGAATTTATTAATTACACATTACCAAACTGAAAGACAATGACAACATTTACCTGTCTTGCGGCGCACCACCTTCTGCCGATGAGTGACTACTTTACGCTGAACTTCAGACAGGGCCCTCTTCAACTCGTACAGGATTCTGGTCAGGTCTTTATGTGTTAATTTACTGACAACCTGGAATGAGTTCTCCACATGTTTGAAAAACATGATGACGTTAATCATCATGTTCTTCACTGTTGTGGATGCGTAACCCTTTTGGGCCAGGTATGTCGGCCAGCTATGGAAAAAAGTGTGGAGTTACAAGTCATTCAATCATGCTTTTAATTCAAGATTCCACATTTTATACTGCAACTGGACTACTCTGACGTATCCTTCTAAATCCAAAATGTAATATATTGCACTGCATATGATAGAAAGAATACTTACGTGCGCAACTTGTCCATCTGGTTCAAAAACCTGATGTCACCCGAGATGGAGCTGGAAGGTAGGCCAGCAGCCATGTAAAGGCAAAAGCGACGAGCGTGGCTGGATGACTGCTTTGCATTGTCCCTGTCCTTCCTTCCTGTCCGTGGTCCCAGGCGAAAGCTTTCAAAGTCTTGAAGGATCTTGTCTGCATTAAAAGTAATTATAAGTTGTAAAATCCCAAAAAACTGTGTCAGTGTGACTGTGTATGGTGTGCTTTTGGATAAAGGAGGCCAGGCCAGGTTTGACTTCCTGCTTCAACCTTGTGTTGCTTGTAACTTGCCCCTGGTGCCATTATCAAATCTGTAGTGCTTAGATCTGAAATTGTCTGGTCCAATTATTTTTTGATCACATAATTGTTTTGCTCCTCTATCTCCCAAATGCAATTCAATTCAATTGTATTTATATAATGTAAAATCACAGAAAATGTTTTCTCAAGGCACTTTACTGAAAGAACAGGTTTAGACCATAAACTATTTTAAAGAGATCCAGCAAATCCCACCAGGACCAGTTTGGCAGGTTGCGTTGAGAGGGGGGGGGGGGGGGGGGGGGGGGGGGGCAAGGGGGGCATAATGACAACAATAACACTGCTAATAATAATAACGGTATGACTAATGAAATGACTAATGATGACGATTTTTTTTTTAAACTTTCAAATTTGGCAGGGTGGTTAACAACACACTTTTCTGTGGTATGTCAGGCTCAGAACACATATTTATTCTTACTTTACACAGACTTTAAAAATGTATGTATGTTTGTATCATGAAGCGAGTTAACTAGGCTCATGTTCCATTTTTCAGCATTAAGTGACATAGATTGAAATTTGGAAATAAAATGCGAGGGTCCACATTTACATCTACACCGTAACATGTGTGGAACACAACACGCAATATAAAACGCATTTTAAAAGATATGAAAGTGCATAAAAACATTGCACAACACAGCATTGGGATGTTACACACTGAAATAAGGCAAAAACAAGCAATTTTCAATGCATTTTTCATGAGAAAAATTGAGAAATGACAGAGCCAACTAGCTTATCATGCCACGCTGTAGTCGAAGTTGCAGTGGAGTTCCAAGCAAGGGGGGCATAATGACAACAATAACACTTCTAATAATAATAACGGTATGACTAATGAAATTGAAAAAGAAATGAAAACTTACCATATAAAAATTTGTCCATCTTCGCCATGGTTACACGTTCCCCTTTTTGAGCTGATAGAGGTGCTTTATGTAGTGTACTTTTGGGGGTGGTTGCCTGTGACTGCATCTTGAGCAAAGTATTCAGTTTTTCTTCCATGTCCTGCAGCCTAGAAAATACATGCTCAAAGTTGCCTGCACATGTTGTTGACAGTGAACCAGTGGAGTGTTCAGTCTGACCACTCAAGTGCCCTGATAGGTTGAATGGAGAACTCCCACTCTCACATGCCACTGAACCCATGGACCCAGGCGGAGGACTGGAATGGAGTTGGAGAATCTGAGTCATAGAAATGTTGTCGAATGAAGAGCTTGAAGACATAGGAACAGGGGTGGAAGCAAGTGGCTGACTGGGAGGTTGATGAAGGTCACTGCAGGAGGATGTGTATTGACCAAGAGGTATAGTGGTGTAAGCGATGTCAGTGGAAGAACAATTATTAGAGGATGAACTGTCAGTTGCCTGAAGACAAAGGTGAAGGTCATTGTCATCCTTCTGGGCCTCCTCTTGCTTCTGCCCCAGTTCCTCATCAGTGGGCTCTGCAGACAGGTCTCCAAAAGGTGGAGTAAAATCCTCTGCAATAAAGTGGAAAAGATTCATGTTGCAAATTGAAACCCTTTGGTTCCAAATTTTAATCTACACCGTCGCCTATAAAGTTGGAATAATTTTGTTTTCGGACACATTCCTCTTTTTTATTTTCTATTTATACAAATCAGTATCACATTTGACCAGGTGCAATGAGATTGATCAATACAATTTTGAGAATTTATACACTTTTTCTATCAAGAATAAATCACATTGTCACAATCATTTCACAAGAAGAAGTAAAAAATATTGTATTCCAACTTTATGGGCAACGCTGTATAACATGTTTGGTTGTTACACAAAAGCCTTAAAAATTATACAGTAGAAAGCTCAAGTTTGATTTGCGTATAGTTAGAAAATTGAAATGGATATGATGATATAAGCCTTGTCTTCAGTGTCCTAGTTACTAGGGAATCACAAGTAATATTAACACAACATAAGTACCGTATGGATTGGTAATCCCCATGTCCAACGTGGAGACAATAGGCTCATCGGTGTTGGTCTCCCTCAGTGCAGCAATTGCTTTCACTATGACTGCTCTCTTGGCCTTCGTCATGATTGGTTCTCGCTCCTATTAACATAAAATTACTTATTATGGGGCGGCTGTGGCTCAGGAGATAGAGCAGTTGTCAACCAATCGGAAGATTGGCGGTTTGATTCCCGGCTCCTCCATTCCACATGTTGATACTTAACCCCAAAATTGCTTCCGTTGCTGCATTGTGTGAATGGTTAGTTTCTCCTTGATGAGCAGGTCGGCACCCTGCGTGGTAATCCCTGCCATCATTGTATGAATGTGTGTGAATGGGAGAATGAGATGTGGTGTAAAAGCGCTTTGAGTGGTCATAATGACTAACAATAATGACAGTGCATTTACTATTTATAACATTAAACTAGCTTTAGATGGAAAAAGCATTAAATTGACAAAAGAGCTTGCAAACGTTTTTCTTTTCTTATATTAAAAACAATGTAATATACTTACATCTGCTGACATAATCCCGTGTGCGTCTACTAAATGCTTATCAAGGCGGATAAGCTCTTTCTTTGAACATATGATGCAGTCCAACTTTTCTGTAGTTCTGTGTTAGAAAATGAAAAAAAATGAGTCCAGAAAATCCATGCAAATAACATGACTTGGTATTTAGGAATAAATACAAAAAAAAATGTATCTTAATCTCACCGTGCATTCCCATATTTCATAAGCAGGTGAAGCTCCTGTTTATTTGGAATAGTGTGTGACACTGTAAGGTGTTGCCTCAAGTGCAGAAAGCTTCCAAAACACATCCCACACAGTTTACGACTCTGTGGATAATTAAAAACAAGATACCAGATTAAGGCCCTGCAACTGTGACGAGTGACTTTTTGTGTCCGGATGTGTCCATGATGCTTCAATCACTTGCAGTTCTTTTGTTTCTTTACTTAATTTCATTTTAATGGCTTTGACACATATTTCCTCAGTCTCCTGTTACCTTCATCTGTGCAGATCTCTGGACTTCCTCCTTCCCTCTTCTGGGCTCTGGACACTCTATAATGACGACGATATACCTCCCTCAGTAGGGTCCTTTGGTTGTTCAGAATGAAGCTGGTTCCCTCTGTGTCTGAAATAGCCCTCTCCATTCTTCTCACAGGTGTTTCGTGATAAGTCAAAAGTATATCAGACAACAATATAAGTAATAGACAGTTTATTGCAGGCTGTTCTGACACCCCTTAATTAGCCTGGGGAAGTTAGCCTAACAAAAAAAGCAGTTACAAGCAGCCTTTTGTGGTCTTACAAAAATGCAAAAGGCAGAAATGTACCATGACAAATTTGCTTAAAGTCCATGTTAAGTCAATTCATTGATTTACTTCTAAACATATTATACATGTTGGAAAATGGTTACAGAAAACATGTGAAAAGGCTGATAACTATGCAGTACTGAACTGTGGAGATAGAGCCTTAAACTATTTTTCACCCTCATTTTTCCTGATTTTCTGAGCCTGCAAAAAGCGGGTTTAAGTTAGCCGAGTTAGTAGCCAAGTTAGTAGCCAAGTTAGCAGCTGAGCTAGCAGCTGACAGCGGGATTTCAGAGGCTGATTTTTGAAGCCTAATTTCATATATTTGGCGATTTTTTTTTAAACTTTCAAATTTGGCAGGGTGGTTAACAACACACTTTTCTGTGGTATGTCAGGCTCAGAACACATATTTATTCTTACTTTACACAGACTTTAAAAATGTATGTATGTTTGTATCGAAATAGATTGAAATTTGGAAATAAAATGCGAAGGCCCACATTTACATCTACACCGTAACATGTCCATGTGGAACACAACACGCAATATAAAACGCATTTTAAAAGATATGAAAGTGCACAAAATAATTGCACAACACAACATTGGGATGTTACACACTGAAATAAGGCAAAAACAAGCAATTTTCAATGCATTTTTCATGAGAAAAATTGAGAAATGACAGAGCCAACTAGCTTACCATGCCACGCTGTAGTCGAAGTTGCAGTGGAGTTCCTACTTCCTGTTTATACCGGAAGTCCAAGTTTTCATCTACATATATGCATTATTTTAATAGATTGAAATTTGGAAAGTAAGTATTTTATGTGGTAATTTTAAACTTAAGACACAAACATCGGATTTGGAAGCTTGATTTGACAATCCCACAAGCTTCAATGTGGTTTGAGAATCAGTTTACTGCCTACCTCTTTCTTTGAGATATGAGCCTTTGAAATATTACCAGATTCTCAGTATACAGGAATTTGGAAGTTAAGATGAGAATCTGGAAGTATTTTGAGGCTTAATATCTCATCATTAAATGTACCTACAATGATTTAACCACTTGTTGTTGATTAAGCAATCTGTAAGCTTGCACATGGACTTGGAATCAGCCTTTTACCCAGCTGTGTCTTTGAAATATGAGCCTTTGAAGTACTTCCAAATTCTGAAGTACCACATACATTAGATGAGAATTTGCAATTTTTTCTCTCACTTCATAACTCATCATGACATATGCCTATACTGTTCCTACCACCTGTGTTGGATGCAGCCCTCCATTAGCTTCCAAATTAACTAGGATTCATCCCACTGTCTGCTTTGGTCTTTGCAATATGAGCCTTTGAAATAACTTCCATATTCTCATCTATGGGCATCATTGTAGATGAGAATTTGGAAGTTTTTTCTCACTTGATAACTCATCATGACATGTGGCCTATACTGATGTTGCAACCTGTGCTCATGTATTAACATTGGCCCCATTATAACAGATGAGAATCTAGTATGAAGAGACTGCGGATTGGAACAGCTGAAAAGTAAAACACACCTTACTTTCTCAAACATTCTATTCTTTTTTTAACATGGTCAGAACTCAAGACCATAATTCAACAACTCTTTCAAAACAGAAAACATGATTAGAACCTTTATTTTCAAACTTTTATTTTCAATTTATGGAGGAAACACTTTTTTATGGGCCCAGTGGCTCAGTCTGGGGCGATGCCTTGTCCCCCGCCAGTGGGTTCGGTCTGGGGGCTCGGGCCCACGCGGGAACTTGGCCTTGGGCTCGGGCTCGGGCTCGGGCTCAGGCTCGGGCTCGGTCTCAGGCTCGGGCTCGGTCTCTGCATACCACTGGCGCTTGCTTCCAGGGTGGTTCGGGCACATGGACATGTCGTCTGGGCTTCACAAACTGGTGAAAAGTGAACAGAAAACAGACGCTTATTCTCACTTATATTCTTTAGTCACTTTGAGTGCTTCACAGTTTACCCTACTTGTCACCTTCAAATTCCAAATGTCCATCTATTAACACATGAGAAAATGGAATAACCGATTCCAGATGTCAATCTATTATGACGTGGTGGGTTAGTGCTACTGCTCGGACTTTAGGATAATACTTAGCCACACCAAACACCAAGATTTCACACAAAAACTTTTGAAAAAAATGTGTCTAAGCTGATTAAGAAACACTAGAAATCCTGCTGTCTTTGAAATATCAGCCTTTGATAACCTTCCATATTTTCATCTTCTGTGACAATTTCTTGAACTTCATCAAAAGTCAAAGGAGGCAGACACATGCAAATTGCTCCTTGAAAAATATTCTTTTAATATAATATATTCTTTTAAGGTTGTTCTTAATTGTTTTTTTTACATTATTTATGTTCACTTTAACATCTTAAACCTTCTTAACCCTTTATTGGGCAATTAATTACATTTGGTAACTTCTGTAAATATCCCAAAATATCCTTTCTTCCTTCCTTTCTTCCTCCCTGCCTTCTTTCTTCCCTTCCCCTTTTCCTTTCTCCCTCCCTCGTTCCTTATTTCCTCCGTCCTTCCTTCCATCTGTCCTCCCTCCCTCCCTCCTTCCCTTCCTTCCTTCCTTTCTTTCCCAAAGGACCTTCCTCTACCTACTGTTTCCATCATTACCTCTGTGCGTCCTCTGCCTACACCCAGAGACAGGCCAGACACTTCTTTACTGAGGTCTGACTCAGTGGCAGGGACTGGATCCTGAGTTGTTGGGGCATCCACAGACTGGGCAGAGGAAACATCAGTGACCCTTGAGGGCCTCGTGGGTGGCCGTTGAAGGCGAGAGTCCACTTGTGTTGATGAAGGTGACTCCACAGTTGCAGGTTCAAAGGAGTCTGGCTTTGCATCTCCTGCAGGCGGGGTGTGAGATGGAGTCTTATTGGTTCTGGGATAGAAGCGAGCCAGCAAACACTTCTCAGTGACAGGGTATTGGTCGGCAGCCCACTCCTGGCGCTCACAACGCATCTGCTCCAGCTGCCGGACCTCTCTGGGCAACTCCAACACACTTTCCATGCTTACGTGCCCCAATTCATCAGGCGCGTAGTGGCTGCTGTTGAGATAGGAATCCACCAGCGCCATGTATTCAATCATCAGAGCATCCAACAGCACCAGTCTGAGTGGCTGCAGGTGGATCACTGATGAAGCCATCACCTTCAGCAGGGGTATGGGACACGGACGTTTGTACCACATCTCCATTTCCTCCTTGGTGAGCTTCCACTTCATCTGCAGGGAAAAGCATTAAATTGACAAAAGAGCTTGCAAACGTTTTTCTTTTCTTATATTAAAAACAATGTAATATACTTACATCTGCTGACATAATCCCGTGTGCGTCTATTAAATGCTTATCAAGGCGGATAAGCTCTTTCTTTGAACATATGATGCAGTCCAACTTTTCTGTAGTTCTGTGTTAGAAAATGAAAAAAATGAGTCCAGAAAATCCATGCAAATAACATGACTTGGTATTTAGGAATAAATACAAAAAAAAATGTATCTTAATCTCACCGTGCATTCCCATATTTCATAAGCAGGCGAAGCTCCTGTTTATTTGGAATAGTGTGTGACACTGTAAGGTGTTGCCTCAAGTCCAGAAAGCTTCCAAAACACATCCCACACAGTTTACGACTCTGTGGATAATTAAAAACAAGATACCAGATTAAGGCCCTGCAACTGTGACGAGTGACTTTTTGTGTCCGGATGTGTCCATGATGCTTCAATCACTTGCAGTTCTTTTGTTTCTTTACTTAATTTCATTTTAATGGCTTTGACACATATTTCCTCAGTCTCCTGTTACCTTCATCTGTGCAGATCTCTGGACTTCCTCCTTCCCTCTTCTGGGCTCTGGACACTCCATAATGACGACGATATACCTCCCTCAGTAGGGTCCTTTGGTTGTTCAGAATGAAGCTGGTTCCCTCTGTGTCTGAAATAGCCCTCTCCATTCTTCTCACAGGTGTTTCGTGATAAGTCAAAAGTATATCAGACAACAATATAAGTAATAGACAGTTTATTGCAGGCTGTTCTGACACCCCTTAATTAGCCTGGGGAAGTTAGCCTAACAAAAAAAGCAGTTACAAGCAGCCTTTTGTGGTCTTACAAAAATGCAAAAGGCAGAAATGTACCATGACAAATTTGCTTAAAGTCCATGTTAAGTCAATTCATTGATTTACTTCTAAACATATTATACATGTTGGAAAATGGTTACAGAAAACATGTGAAAAGGCTGATAACTATGCAGTACTGAACTGTGGAGATAGAGCCTTAAACTATTTTTCACCCTCATTTTTCCTGATTTTCTGAGCCTGCAAAAAGCGGGTTTAAGTTAGCCGAGTTAGTAGCCAAGTTAGTAGCCAAGTTAGCAGCTGAGCTAGCAGCTGACAGCGGGATTTCAGAGGCTGATTTTTGAAGCCTAATTTCATATATTTGGCGATTTTTTTTTAAACTTTCAAATTTGGCAGGGTGGTTAACAACACACTTTTCTGTGGTATGTCAGGCTCAGAACACATATTTATTCTTACTTTACACAGACTTTAAAAATGTATGTATGTATGTTTGTATCGAAATAGATTGAAATTTGGAAATAAAATGCGAGGGTCCACATTTACATCTGTACCGTAACATGTCCATGTGGAACACAACACGCAATATAAAACGCATTTTAAAAGATATGAAAGTGCACAAAATAATTGCACAACACAACATTGGAATGTTACACACTGAAATAAGGCAAAAACAAGCAATTTTCAATGCATTTTTCATGAGAAAAATTGAGAAATGACAGAGCCAACTAGCTTACCATGCCACGCTGTAGTCGAAGTTGCAGTGGAGTTCCTACTTCCTGTTTATACAGGAAGTCCAAGTTTTCATCTACATATATGCATTATTTTAATAGATTGAAATTTGGAAGGTAAGTATTTTATGTGGTAATTTTAACCACTTAACGCACGCTGTTCCGTCGACGGAACGGGACGGATGTTAGGAGGTAGCCACAAGTTCTTCTGAATGTTTTAAACACCAACCCTTAAACATGTATATTCATGCCGTACATCGTTGGAAAGGTGGTTATACAGCTTTGGTAACCAAGTGTCCATTTGGAGTCTCCAAAAAGGACCTGAGGAAAACGCATGGACATACCTGTTGAAAAATAATTCTGAAAAATTCATCTTTTGGTCAGTGGTCCCTGAATGTCTGTACACATTTCATTGTAAAGGCAAACCTATGGGCGAGTAAACAACCCCATCATTGTAACCTCTGCCACTCTTTCTCAGTAAGTCACAGAATCACACAGATACTTGTACAAGAATCCTGAGAGTGTTTCCTTTCCAATGATACCAGACACATCTCTGAGTCTCAAACTATGTGGGATCTGTGCTGCTCACAACTTGGGCATGTCGTTTAGGCTAACAGCATGAAAAACAGGGGCGTGTGTCAAGTGGTTAAGCTTAAGACACAAACATCGGATTTGGAAGCTTGATTTGACAATCCCACAAGCTTCAATGTGGTTTGAGAATCAGTTTACTGCCTACCTCTTTCTTTGAGATATGAGCCTTTGAAATATTACCAGATTCTCAGTATACAGGAATTTGGAAGTTAAGATGAGAATCTGGAAGTATTTTGAGGCTTAATATCTCATCATTAAATGTACCTACAATGATGTAACCACTTGTTGTTGATGAAGCAATCTGTAAGCTTGCACATGGACTTGGAATCAGCCTTTTACCCAGCTGTGTCTTTGAAATATGAGCCTTTGAAGTACTTCCAAATTCTGAAGTACCACATACATTAGATGAGAATTTGCAATTTTTTCTCTCACTTCATAACTCATCATGACATATGCCTATACTGTTCCTACCACCTGTGTTGGATGCAGCCCTCCATTAGCTTCCAAATTAACTAGGATTCATCCCACTGTCTGCTTTGGTCTTTGCAATATGAGCCTTTGAAATAACTTCCATATTCTCATCTATGGGCATCATTGTAGATGAGAATTTGGAAGTTTTTTCTCACTTGATAACTCATCATGACATGTGGCCTATACTGATGTTGCCACCTGTGCTCATGTATTAACATTGGCCCCATTATAACAGATGAGAATCTGGTATGAAGAGACTGCGGATTGTAACAACTGAAAAGTAAAACACACCTTACTTTCTCAAACATTCTATTCTTTTATAACATGGTCAGAACTCAAGACCATAATTCAACAACTCTTTAAAAACAGAAAACATGATTAGAACCTTTATTTTCAAACTTTTATTTTCAATTTATGGAGGAAACACTTTTTTATGGGCCCAGTGGCTCAGTCTGGGGCGATGCCTTGTCCCCCGCCAGTGGGCTCGGTCTAGGTCCCCGTAGGGTCACCGGCAGTGGGTTTGGTCCCCGTAGGGTCACCGGCAGTGGGTTTGGTCTGGATCGCCAGGAGGGATTTATCGGAGGACTTGATCTGGGTCCCCACAGTGGACTTGTTGGTGGAATTGGTCTCATGAGTGGGCTCGGGCTCGGGCTCTGGCCCACGCGGGAACTTGGCCTTGGGCTCGGTCTCTGCACACCACAGGCACTTGCTGCCAGGGTGGTTCGCACACCAGGACATGTCGTCTGGGCTTCACAAACTGGTTAAAGGTGAACAGAAAACAGACGCTTATGGGTGTTTCTCTAGTCACTTTGAGTGCTCCACAGTTTACCCTACTTGTCACCTTCAAATTCCAAAAATCCATCATTTAACACATGAGAAAATGGAATAACCGATTCCAGATTTCAATCTATTATGACGTGGTGGGTTAGTGCTACTGCTCGGACTTTAGGATAATACTTAGCCACACCAAACACCAAGATTTCACACAAAAACTTTTGAAAAAATGTGTCTAAACTGTTTAAGAAACACTAGAAACCAGTTCCTGCTAATTTGGACGGGCATAATCCGTCCAAATTGGCATTTTTAAGAGAGCATCTTACCTTGTGTTGCAGGGAACATGTGGAGGTGAAGTCAATATGGCTGCCGTGACCTTTAGCCTTTGACCATGTGACCAACCAAATGAGAATGTGGAATTACAAATGACAATTTTTAATCTATTCCATTCTTTTAGCTGGAAAGTCTGGAAGGTAGGCAAAGACAATCTGGCAAGGAGTGATTGCGCTTTTTCACAGACTGATTTCCTGGTTTCGAATCGGCTTGCCTCTGACCACATCTCTCCATCTCTGCCCTGGTAATCACGACAGCCTCTTCATCTCCTTCAGTGCTGCTGGCATTACCTTACCTGCTGCCTACTCTGCCCCCCTATGTATTCTGCCTATACCTGTTGTATACCTGTTTAGTCACCTTGCTGACTGTCTTCTATAAAGATCACTTCTAACTGCTGCCTAGTTTAGTGCTGCATTTGGGTCCTACTCCTGCACACCCATTACAGATTTTTCCTGCTTTTCCTCTTTGAAATATCAGCCTTTGATAACCTTCCATATTTTCATCTTCTGTGACAATTTCTTGAACTTCATCAAAAGTCAAAGGAGGCAGACACATGAAAATTGCTCCTTGAAAAATATATTCTTTTAATTTAATAATATATTTTTTTAAGGTTGTTTTTAACATTATTTTTAAGCATTTTTAATGTTCTTCACATTTTTTTAAACATTATTTATGTTCCCTTTAACATCTTAAACCTTCATAATGTTCTATACATTCTTTTTTTTACAATCTTAATGTTCTATACATTCTTTTTTTTTACAATCTTAATAATCTTAAAGAAAACATTACATTCCTAATGTTCTTAAAAAAAAGAATGTTAAGAACATTAGGAATGTAAAATAAAAAATGTTAACATTCCTAATGTTATTAACATTCTTTTTTTACAATCTTAATGTTCTATACATTCTTTTTTTTACATTCCTAATGTTCTCAAAATAAATGTCAACATTCTTAATGTTCTATACATTCTTTTTTTTACATTCCTAATGTTCTCAAAATAAATGTCAACATTCTTAATGTTCTTAACATTCTTTTTTTTAACATGTTCTTAACATTCTTTTTTTTTTGAAGAACTGGGGATGGTGGTGCCATCTCAGAAATGTCCATGGGCTGAGGTACCCATATGGGTTCCTCCTCAGCAGTGGTCTCTGGAACACTATCTGTGGTCACAGTAAGGGCAGGAAGGGGGGCTTCAGTCTGTTTTGGCCCAGCCATGGAGGCAGTTTCTTCCTTGCAGACAGATTTCTCCATTTGACGAATTGGGGATGGTGGTGCCAGATCAGTGATGTCCACAGACTGAGGTGCAGATCTGGGTTCCTCTTCAGCAGCAGCCTTTATTTTTTCAAAATAGAAGTCTGCAACTTTTCTCCTCAGTTTTGTCACCACTACCTCACATTTTGAAGGTGAGGCAATGTACAGTTGAAGCTGTTCTCCCTGTGATTTTTTGTTTTTTTTTTTGACGCCAGACTCTCATTTCCTCTTCAGAAGGTGAAGAGCTTGACTCAGGATCATCGTTATAGATGGGTTCTTCCGCCTCTGAAGAATCATCTGAGCCTTTCTCCGAGGAATCATCACTCTCTGCATCCCCTCGAGAGGCAGCTTTTTTAAGAGCTTTCAGTCTCATTTGACGGACCTCATATCCTTTCGATTTATCCGGCAGAGCGACATAAAATCGCTCTGCGGTGGATGGATCGTGGCACATGGCCCTGGCCACCTGTTTTCTGTCCTTCTCTGAAAGGTGTTGGTTGGCCTGGAAGCCAGAGCAAATAAATACAAAAATGGACAGATTACAAATTGGAAATTCTATTGTGTTACCAGATTTTCAATTTCATTCAATGCAATTTTGTTTATACAGCACCAAATCACAACAAAAGTTCTCTACAGGCACTTTACACATGTAGAAAATTTATACCATATTCATCAATTAATTTAATGCTTAATTAAGTTCTTACTTGAGTGGAGACACTGCTGCGGATTTTATTGAAGTTGATTTCTCCCTCCATGCCAGCATCCACCCATGCCAGGTTGAGGAGGTCCATAGGCTTCTGAATTTGTTTTCCAGATGCTGTATGGAAAACATGTTCACTTCCTTCCCCCTGCTTACAACACTTGCCCTCGCACAGACTGGTCAGCCAACAATATTCCTCTTTGTTCAGGATTACTGCAGCTTCGCCAAATGACCTGACGGTTTTATGGTCATCCACCTTGGGAAATGAACAGAAAAATAATATGTTTCTGTGGAAAAGGTGGGGGCATAGACTGTATTCAGAATATCACATGCTCCCCCTGCTTAAAAAATACAAACCAGAATGTTGTATCTGCTGTCCTTTTTCCATCGCTCACAATTGATGACATTCTCCTTGGTCATATTAATGAAGACCACAGCCCTGTGTCCGGTGAGGATGGCTAGGTAGCCCATAATGTAACCCATGAGCATGCCATGTACATTATGCTTATATCCACTGCAGGCTATGGATTCTACAAAACATACAGAACAGTACAAACAGACAAACACAAACAGATAGTTATGAATGTATAATGGACCAGTGTCCATTGGGTAGCAACATCAATACAGGCCTCCAGCATATCCGGTCAGGATGTAGGGTTGTCAGAGGGCCATGAAAGAGCTGGTAGAGGAGGCTGAAAAGGCAAGGTACTGGTTGTGGCAACAGAGGGATGACACATGGGGTGTAACACCTTATATAGCAGACATCCAGACTACCCCACCCCCACGGACTAACACCCAGTGCACCCCCCCCCCCCACACACACACACACACACACAGAGAATGGACCGGACCTCCCTGAAATGACTTATTGCAGATTGGGATGTCAGAGATAGGTAAGCTGCAGGGGGAGGTGGCGAAACATCCCCAACTGTCTCCTGCCCCATTACTGGGAGATGTACTGGGTAGGGGCTAAATGGAGATTTCTGCTAACAACCCTACAGCTGACAAGGTGGAAGCTGGAAGATGTGCGGCAGACAAACATGCCATACAAAAAGAACACCTGTGCAACGTAGAAGCTACCAAAGAAGAGGAAATATAATGTGAATAGCTACTTACCAAACAGTTCAGGAATCTTTCCCCTAGCAGCCATCATGAATCTGGTTTCCTGGGCTGCAGTAAGCTGATCATCTGTGAAAACATTGTGTCAAGTACCACTAAGTTATGGGGTTCTACGGCCAAATGTCTTTAGATGACAAAATGTGTTACTACCCCAAACTCTCACTCTGGCTCAAAGGCCCACCCACTTGGCCATTCATGGCCTCCTCTGCTCTTGATGCTGGTAGGTACATGGCAGCATTGTCAATCTCATGTTTTAACTATTTTGTCACATCCTGTCTCTAGCTTATGTTGAGTTTCAGTTTGTGTCTTATTTTGAAAGATTTTCTCCTTGTGTGTGTGGTTACTTTACTTCCTATCCTGTGTGTCATTCCATCCTGAATCTAAACTGGAAGTCCAAGTTTTCATCTGTATTATTCAATAGATTGAAATTAGGAAGTTAGGTATTTTATGTGGTCATTTTAAACTTGGAAATCATCCCACATTCAAAGTTCTTATCTATTCAATTCAATAAATTAGATTTTGGAATCATTATTACTCAAATTTTTCAATTGCAATTGTAATATGTTGTTATTTGGCGCTATACAAATAAAGATTGATTGATTGAATTTATTAATTACACATTACCAAACTGAAAGACAATGACAACATTTACCTGTCTTGCGGCGCACCACCTTCTGCCGATGAGTGACTACTTTACGCTGAACTTCAGACAGGGCCCTCTTCAACTCGTACAGGATTCTGGTCAGGTCTTTATGTGTTAATTTACTGACAACCTGGAATGAGTTCTTCACATGTTTGAAAAACATGATGACGTTAATCATCATGGTCTTCACTATTGTGGATGCGTAACCCTTTTGGGCCAGGTATGTCGGCCAGCTATGGAAAAAAGTGTGGAGTTACAAGTCATTCAATCATGCTTTTAATTCAAGATTCCACATTTTATACTGCAACTGGACTACTCTGACGTATCCTTCTAAATCCAAAATGTAATATATTGCACTGCATATGATAGAAAGAATACTTACGTGCGCAACTTGTCCATCTGGTTCAAAAACCTGATGTCACCCGAGATGGAGCTGGAAGGTAGGCCAGCAGCCATGTAAAGGCAAAAGCGACGAGCGTGGCTGGATGACTGCTTTGCATTGTCCCTGTCCTTCCTTCCTGTCCGTGGTCCCAGGCGAAAGCTTTCAAAGTCTTGAAGGATCTTGTCTGCATTAAAAGTAATTATAAGTTGTAAAATCCCAAAAAACTGTGTCAGTGTGACTGTGTATGGTGTGCTTTTGGATAAAGGAGGCCAGGCCAGGTTTGACTTCCTGCTTCAACCTTGTGTTGCTTGTAACTTGCCCCTGGTGCCATTATCAAATCTGTAGTGCTTAGATCTGAAATTGTCTGGTCCAATTATTTTTTGATCACATAATTGTTTTGCTCCTCTATCTCCCAAATGCAATTCAATTCAATTGTATTTATATAATGTAAAATCACAGAAAATGTTTTCTCAAGGCACTTTACTGAAAGAGCAGGTTTAGACCATAAACTATTTTAAAGAGATCCAGCAAATCCCACCAGGACCAGTTTGGCAGGTTGCGTTGAGAGAAAGGGGGGGTGGGGGGGCGGACAAGGGGGGCATAATGACAACAATAACACTTCTAATAATAATAACGGTATGACTAATGAAATTGAAAAAGAAATGAAAACTTACCATATAAAAATTTGTCCATCTTCGCCATGGTTACACGTTCCCCTTTTTGAGCTGATAGAGGTGCTTTATGTAGTGTACTTTTGGGGGTGGTTGCCTGTGACTGCATCTTGAGCAAAGTATTCAGTTTTTCTTCCATGTGCTGAAGCCTAGAAAATACATGCTCAAAGTTGCCTGCACATGTTTTTGACAGTGAACCAGTCGAGTGTTCAGTCTGGCCACTCAAGTGCCCTGATAGGTTGAATGGAGAACTCCCACTCTCACATGCCACTGAACCCATGGACCCAGGCGGAGGGGTGGAATGGAGTTGGAGAATCTGAGTCATAGAAATGTTGTCGAATGAAGAGCTTGAAGACATAGGAACAGGGGTGGAAGCAAGTGGCTGACTGGGAGGTTGATGAAGGTCACTGGAGGAGGATGTGCATTGACCAAGAGGTATAGTGGTGTAAGCGATGTCAGTGGAAGAACAATTATTAGAGGATGAACTGTCAGTTGCCTGAAGACAAAGGTGAAGGTCATTGTCATCCTTCTGGGCCTCCTCTTGCTTCTGCCCCAGTTCCTCATCAGTGGGCTCTGCAGACAGGTCTCCAATAGGTGGAGTAAAATCCTCTGCAATAAAGTGGAAAAGATTCATGTTGCAAATTGAAACCCTTTGGTTCCAAATTTTAATCTACACCGTCGCCTATAAAGTTGGAATAATTTTGTTTTCGGACACATTCCTCTTTTTTATTTTCTATTTATACAAATCAGTATCACATTTGACCAGGTGCAATGAGATTGATCAATACAATTTTGAGAATTTATACACTTTTTCTATCAAGAATAAATCACATTGTCACAATCATTTCACAAGAAGAAGTAAAAAATATTGTATTCCAACTTTATGGGCAACGCTGTATAACATGTTTGGTTGTTACACAAAAGCCTTAAAAATTACACAGTAGAAAGCTCAAGTTTGATAAAACTAAGGACAAAAGAAACAGAAATTCACTCCACTAGGAGGAAAACAAAACTCTAAGAAACGACGGACTACAGACCTTTCCAGCGGGGTGCAAGTTATCTTACCAGAGCCTGCAGTATTATCATCATCACCAGAATCTCGTTCTCTGTACTCCCACTGCAGCACAGAGTATAGTTTCTTCACAGTTGCTTCACATTCTCTCACAGATTCGCAGAGCTTCAAGAAGTTGGTGACTTGTACTTCCCTCCTTATCAGCAGAGACTGCAGCACATTGCATTTGTTCAGAACATCTGGTGATATCAGCTCCATCCTCTTCACCTTCTCCCTGATCCACATCTGAAGCTCCTCTCTCGTCATCTCAATCTCATCCTCCTCCATGTTCACTTTTTTGTAGCTTTTGCCAAGTAGTTGTTCGCCTTGTGTGTGCCGTCCGGAATATCGTCCAGAGGGTCCGTCAATGGCCTGCACATCAGATGAAGTAAAGGCAAACCAACATAGATTGATGTGTGATCATCAAGAAAGACCAGAAACCTCATGCGGTTTTTCCTGTTGGGAAGCTCTGCCAGGATACCAGGGCAAAACTTGGGCTCGTCACCTGGACATTTGACCACCACACGACTACCGACAAACAGCTGAGTCACCTTTGGCACGCACTGAAAACCGATGTGATGTCCAGACACAAGCACCTTCCCTTTCTCCTCAAAACTGACTTTGTATTTCATCAGATTATCTTCCCTTTCTACAATTTCAGTGATTTTCCCCCATTTCCAGCAGATGGCCCTCCTCCTGGCCAGGACAGTCATGCCCACAGTGATCAACTGCTGTTCACATGGAACCCTTCTCCACTTCGGCCTTCAAAGTTCTCGTTTGAATATTTGTATCTTTTCTTGTGGCACACTAGGAGGGAGTAGTGTGGAGTGTATAGTCTTAGTGTCTTTGTCAGATGCAGAGGCTGACGGTTAGGCAGACTTTAATCGTAACAAAAACTCCCTGACGAGGTGACAAAAATAAACAGGGAATAATACTTTCTAGAAACAAAAAACACTCCTAACAAGGAGGGAAAAAAGGCCGATAAAACTAAGGACAAAAGAAACAGAAATTCACTCCACTAGGAGGAAAACAAAACTCTAAGAAACCAAACTTGCACTATACTAAAACTATGAACAGAAATTCACTCCACTAGGAGGAAAACAAAACTCTATAAACCAAACTTGCACTATACTGTGAAGTATTTGCAGAGAAACAATGGTGAAACAAAAATTAAAGGGTAATGGCAAAGAAAATAGGCACAAGTAACTGAGCAGAATTAACAGAGTACAAGTGACCAAATGAAGCAGACAACGTGACTGAACAGAAAATGGCTTAAATACATTCAGGATCATTTGGAAAAAAACAGGTGACAAAAAACAAACTATTGGTAAGACACATCAGGTAATTAAAAAGGCAAGGAGTAAAGATACAAGACATAATAAAAATCATACTTTTGAAAAATGAATTAAAGAAAACATGTGAAAAGGCTGATAACTATGCAGTACTGAACTGTGGAGATAGAGCCTTAAACTATTTTTCACCCTCATTTTTCCTGATTTTCTGAGCCTGCAAAAAGCGGGTTTAAGTTAGCCGAGTTAGTAGCCAAGTTAGTAGCCAAGTTAGCAGCCGAGCTAGCAGCTGACAGCGGGATTTCAGAGGCTGATTTTTGAAGCCTAATTTCATATATTTGGCGATTTTTTTTTAAACTTTCAAATTTGGCAGGGTGGTTAACAACACACTTTTCTGTGGTATGTCAGGCTCAGAACACATATTTATTCTTACTTTACACAGACTTTAAAAATGTATGTATGTATGTTTGTATCGAAATAGATTGATATTTGGAAATAAAATGCGAAGGTCCACATTTACATCTACACCGTAACATGTCCATGTGGAACACAACACGCAATATAAAACGCATTTTAAAAGATATGAAAGTGCACAAAAACATTGCACAACACAGCATTGGGATGTCACACTGAAATAAGGCAAAAACAAGCAATTTTCAATGCATTTTTCATGAGAAAAATTGAGAAATGACAGAGCCAACTGACTTACCATGCCACGCTGTACTCGAAGTTGCAGTGGAGTTCCTACTTCCTGTTTATACAGGAAGTCCAAGTTTTCATCTACATATATGCATTATTTTAATAGATTGAAATTTGGAAGGTAAGTATTTTATGTGGTAATTTTAAGCTTAAGACACAAACATCGGATTTGGAAGCTTGATTTGACAATCCCACAAGCTTCAATGTGGTTTGAGAATCAGCTTGCTGCCTACCTCTTTCTTTGAGATATGAGCCTTTGAAATATTGCCAGATTCTCATTATACAGGAATTTGGAAGTTAAGATGAGAATCTGGAAGTATTTTGAGGCTTAATATCTCATTATTATGTGTACCTAGAGTGATGCAACCACATGTCTTTGATGCAGCGATCTGTAAGCTTGCACATGGACTTGGAATCAGCCTTTTACCCAGCTGTGTCTTTGAAATATGAGCCTTTGAAGTACTTCCAAATTCTGAAGTACCACATACATTAGATGAGAATTTGCAATTTTTTTCTCTCACTTCATAACTCATCATGACATATGCCTATACTGTTCCTACCACCTGTGTTGGATGCAGCCCTCCATTAGCTTCCAAATTAACTAGGATTCATCCCACTGTCTGCTTTGATCTTTGCAATATGAGCCTTTGAAATAACTTCCATATTCTCATCTACGGGCATCATGGTAGATGAGAATATGGAAGTTTTTTCTCACTTGATAACTCATCATGACATGTGGCCTATACTGATGTTGCCACCTGTGCTCATGTATTAACATTGGCCCCATTAGAACAGATGAGAATCTAGTATGAAGAGACTGCGGATTGGAACAGCTGAAAAGTAAAACACACCTTACTTTCTCAAACATTCTATTCTTTTTTTAACATGGTCAGAACTCAAGACCATAATTCAACAACTCTTTCAAAACAGAAAACATGATTAGAACCTTTATTTTCAAACCTTTATTTTCAATTTATGGAGGAAACACTTATTTATGGGCCCAGTGGATCAGTCTGGGACGATGCCTTGTTCCCCGCCAGTGGGCTCGGTCCGGGCAGGCTTGGTCTGTGACATGGCGGTGGGTTCGGTCTGAATTCCCGCAGCGTCACCGGCAGTGGGTTCGGTCTGGGTCCCCAGGAGGGATTCATCAGAAGGCTCGATCTGGGACCCCAGGAGGGATTCATCAGAGGGCCCAGTCTGGGTCTCCACGAGGGATTCATCAGAGGGCTCGGTCTGGGTCCCCAGGAGGGATTTATCGGAGGGCTTGATATGGGTCCCCACAGTGGACTTGTTGGTGGAATTGGTCTCATGAGTGGGCTTGGGCTCGGGCTCGGGCTTGGGCTCGGGCTCGGGCTCGGGCCCACGCGGGAACTTGGCCTTGGGCTCGGGCTCGGGCTCGGGCTCGGTCTCTGCATACCACTGGCACTTGCTTCCAGGGTGGTTCGGGCACATGGACATGTTGTCTGGGCTTCACAAACTGGTGAAAGGTGAACAGAAAACAGACGATTATTCTCACTTATATTCTCTAGTCACTTTGAGTGCTTCACAGTTTACCCTACTTGTCACCTTCAAATTCCAAATGTCCATCTATTAACACATGAGAAAATGGAATAACCGATTCCAGATTTCAATCTATTATGACGTGGTGGGTTCGTGCTACTGCTCGGACTTTAGGATAATACTTAGCCACACCAAACACCAAGATTTCACACAAAAACTTTTGAAAAAATGTGTCTAAGCTGTTTAAGAAACACTAGAAACCAGTTCCTGCTAATTTGGACGGGCATAATCCGTCCAAATTGGCATTTTTAAGAGAGCATTTTACCTTGTGTTGCAGGGAACATGTGGAGGTGAAGTCAATATGGCTGCCGTGACCTTTAGCCTTTGACCATGTGACCAACCAAATGAGAATGTGGAATTACAAATGACAACTTTTCATCTATTCCATTCTTTTAGCTGGAAAGTCTGGAAGGTAGACAAAGACAATCTGGCAAGGAGTGATTGCGTTTTTTCACAGACTGATTTCCTGGTTTCGAATCGGCTTGCCTCTGACCACATCTCTCCATCTCTGCCCTGGTAATCACGACAGCCTCTTCATCTCCTTCAGTGCTGCTGGCATTACCTTACCTGCAGCCTACTCTGCCCCCCTATGTATTCTGCCTATACCTGTTGTCACCTTGCTGACTGTCTTCTATAAAGATCACTTCTAACTGCTGCCTAGTTTAGTGCTGCATTTGGGTCCTACTCCTGCACACCCATTACAGATTTTTCCTGCTTTTCCTCTTTGAAATATCAGCCTTTGATAACCTCCCATATTTTCATCTTCTGTGACAATTTCTTGAACTTCATCAAAAGTCAAAGGAGGCAGACACATGAAAATTGCTCCTTGAAAAATATATTCTTTTAATTTAATAATATATTCTTTTAAGGTTGTTTTTAACATTCTTTTTAACATTCTTTTTAACAGTCATTTTAACATTCTTTTTAACAGTCATTTTAACAGTCATTTTAACAGTCATTTTAACATTCTTTTTAACAGTCATTTTAACAGTCATTTTAACAGTCATTTTAACATTCCTAATGTTTTTCACATTCTTTTTTTACATTCCTAATATTTTTAACACTTATTACATTCCTAATATTCTTAACACTTATTACATTCCTAATTCTTAACACTTATTACATTCCTAATTCTTAACACTTATTACATTCCTAATATTTTTAACACTTATCACATTCCTAATTCTTAACACTTATCACATTCCTAATTCTTAACACTTATTACATTCTTAATATTCTTAACACTTATTACATTCCTAATTCTTAACACTTATTACATTCCTAATATTATTAACACTTATTACATTCCTAATTCTTAACACTTATTACATTCCTAATTCTTAACACTTATTACATTCCTAATATTATTAACACTTATTACATTCCTAATATTATTAACACTTATTACATTCCTAATATTATTAACACTTATTACATTCCTAATATTTTTAACACTTATTACATTCCTAATATTATTAACACTTATTACATTCCTAATATTATTAACACTTATTACATTCCTAATATTATTAACACTTATTACATTCCTAATGTTTTTAACATTTTTTAACATTATTTATGTTACCTTTAACATTTTAAACCAAACTTTAATGTTTTTAACATTTTTTTAACATTATTTATGTTACCTTTAACATTTTAAACATTTGTAATGTTTTTAACATTCTTTTTTTAACATTATTTATGTTACCTTTAACATTTTAAACCAAACTTTAATGTTTTTAACATTTTTTAACATTATTTATATTCCTTTTAACATTTTAAACATTTGTAATGTTTTTAACATTCTTTTTTAACATTATTTATGTTACCTTTAACATTTTAAACCAAACTTTAATGTTTTTAACATTTTTTAACATTATTTATATTCCTTTTCACATTTTAAACATTTGTAATGTTTTTAACATTCTTTTTTTAACATTTTTCATGTTCCTTTTAACATTTTAAACCAAACTTTAATGTTTTTAACATTTTTTTAACATTATTTATGTTCCTCTTAACATTTTAAGTTGAAGATAGGTTCCTCCATTTAAAGAACTGGGGATGGTTGTGCCATCTCAGAAATGTCCATGGGCTGAGGTACCCATATGGGTTCCTCCTCAGCAGTAGTCTCTGGAACACTATCTGTGGTCACAGTAAGGGCAGCAAGGGGGGCTTCAGTCTGTTTTGGCCCAGACATGGAGGCAGTTTCTTCCTTGCAGACAGATTTCTCCATTTGACGAATTGGGGATGGTGGTGCCATCTCAGTGATGTCCATGGGCTGAGGTACCCATATGGGTTCCTCCTCAGCAGTAGTCTCTGGAACACTATCTGTGGTCACAGTAAGGGCAGGAAGGGGGGCTTCAGTCTGTTTTGGCCCAGACACGGAGGCAGTTTCTTCCTTGCAGACAGATTCCTCCGTTTGACGAATTGGGGATGGTGGTGCAAGGGGGGCTTCAGTCTGTTTTGGCACAGACATGGAGGCAGTTTCTTCCTTGCAGACAGATTCCTCCGTTTGACGAATTGGGGATGGTTGTGCCAGATCAGTGATGTCCATGGGCTGAGGTACCCATATGGGTTCCTCCTCAGCAGTAGTCTCTGGAACACTATCTGTGGTCACAGTAAGGGCAGGAAGGGGGGCTTCAGTCTGTTTTGGCCCAGACACGGAGGCAGTTTCTTCCTTGCAGACAGATTCCTCCGTTTGACGAATTGGGGATGGTGGTGCAAGGGGGGCTTCAGTCTGTTTTGGCACAGACATGGAGGCAGTTTCTTCCTTGCAGACAGATTCCTCCGTTTGACGAATTGGGGATGGTTGTGCCAGATCAGTGATGTCCATGGGCTGAGGTACCCATATGGGTTCCTCCTCAGCAGTAGTCTCTGGAACACTATCTGTGGTCACAGTAAGGGCAGGAAGGGGGGCTTCAGTCTGTTTTGGCACAGACATGGAGGCAGTTTCTTCCTTGCAGACAGATTTCTCCATTTGACGAATTGGGGATGGTGGTGCCAGATCAGTGATGTCCACAGACTGAGGTGCAGATCTGGGTTCCTCTTCAGCAGCAGCCTTTATTTTTTCAAAATAGAAGTCTGCAACTTTTCTCCTCAGTTTTGTCACCACTACCTCACATTTTGAAGGTGAGGCAATGTACGGTTGAAGCTGTTCTCTCTCTTTTTTCATTTTTTTTTTTTGACGCCAGACTCTCATTTCCTCTTCAGAGGGTGGAGAGCTTGACTCAGGATCATCGTTGTAGATGGGTTCTTCCGCCTCTGAAGAATCATCTGAGCCTGTCTCCGAGGAATCATCACTCTCTGCATCCCCTCGAGAGGCAGCTTTTTTAAGAGCTTTCAGTCTCCCTTTCGATTTATCCCGCTGGGCGACATGAAGTCGCTCTGCGGTGGATGGATCGTGGCACATGGCCCTGGCCACCTGTTTTCTGTCGTCCTCTGAAAGGTGTTGAATTCAATAAATTAGATTTTGGAATCATTATTACTCAAATTTTTCAATTGCAATTGTAATATGTTATGTTATTTGGCGCTATACAAATAAAGATTGATTGATTGAATTTATTAATTACACATTACCAAACTGAAAGACAATGACAACATTTACCTGTCTTGCGGCGCACCACCTTCTGCCGATGAGTGACTACTTTACGCTGAACTTCAGACAGGGCCATCTTCAACTCGTACAGGATTCTGGTCAGGTCTTTATGTGTTAATTTACTGACAACCT
Source organism: Scomber japonicus (assembly GCF_027409825.1). NCBI lineage: Eukaryota > Metazoa > Chordata > Actinopteri > Scombriformes > Scombridae > Scomber > Scomber japonicus. Next base: position 40,511,560 of record NC_070586.1, on the reverse strand, counting down.
GGAATGAGTTCTCCACATGTTTGAAAAACATGATGACGTTAATCATCATGTTCTTCACTGTTGTGGATGCGTAACCCTTTTGGGCCAGGTATGTCGGCCAGCTATGGAAAAAAGTGTGGAGTTACAAGTCATTCAATCATGCTTTTAATTCAAGATTCCACATTTTATACTGCAACTGGACTACTCTGACGTATCCTTCTAAATCCAAAATGTAATATATTGCACTGCATATGATAGAAAGAATACTTACGTGCGCAACTTGTCCATCTGGTTCAAAAACCTGATGTCACCCGAGATGGAGCTGGAAGGTAGGCCAGCAGCCATGTAAAGGCAAAAGCGACGAGCGTGGCTGGATGACTGCTTTGCATTGTCCCTGTCCTTCCTTCCTGTCCGTGGTCCCAGGCGAAAGCTTTCAAAGTCTTGAAGGATCTTTTCTGCATTAAAAGTAATTATAAGTTGTAAAATCCCAAAAAAACTGTGTCAGTGTGACTGTGTATGGTGTGCTTTTGGATAAAGGAGGCCAGGCCAGGTTTGACTTCCTGCTTCAACCTTGTGTTGCTTGTAACTTGCCCCTGGTGCCATTATCAAATCTGTAGTGCTTAGATCTGAAATTGTCTGGTCCAATTATTTTTTGATCACATAATTGTTTTGCTCCTCTATCTCCCAAATGCAATTCAATTCAATTGTATTTATATAATGTAAAATCACAGAAAATGTTTTCTCAAGGCACTTTACTGAAAGAGCAGGTTTAGACCATAAACTATTTTAAAGAGATCCAGCAAATCCCACCAGGACCAGTTTGGCAGGTTGCGTTGAGAGGGGGGGGGGGGGGGGGGGGGGGCAAGGGGGGCATAATGACAACAATAACACTGCTAATAATAATAACGGTATGACTAATGAAATGACTAATGATGACGATTTTTTTTTTTTAAACTTTCAAATTTGGCAGGGTGGTTAACAACACACTTTTCTGTGGTATGTCAGGCTCAGAACACATATTTATTCTTACTTTACACAGACTTTAAAAATGTATGTATGTTTGTATCATGAAGCGAGTTAACTAGGCTCATGTTCCATTTTTCAGCATTAAGTGACATAGATTGAAATTTGGAAATAAAATGCGAGGGTCCACATTTACATCTACACCGTAACATGTGTGGAACACAACACGCAATATAAAACGCATTTTAAAAGATATGAAAGTGCAAAAAAACATTGCACAACACAGCATTGGGATGTCACACTGAAATAAGGCAAAAACAAGCAATTTTCAATAGGGATGTCCCGATCCGATATCGGAAATCAGTCCGATATCAGCCAAAAAAGTGAATATCGGATTTTATCGGACTGAATCTAAAAACTCCGATATAAACGCTGCGATATAAGCTGTCCATTTACCGCTCCAGCACTTCTATAATAATAGGTGACTCTGGTTTGATCACACTCCAGCATGCACAGCCCACGTGATCACAACAACGACAACGTGTGTGCCTGCAGCAAGGTGTAGTGATGTCGGCTGTGTGGAAGTATTTTACTGTAAACTCGGACAAAGACGTTGCAGCTAAATGCAACATTTGTCAGGCGCAAGTGTCCCGTGGAGGGACAGAACCGGGAAGGTTCAATACAACCAACCTCATCGCACATTTGAAAAAACACCACAAAAAAGAACATGAGGATTTTCGCGTGAGCAGCAAGGCGAAGCAACAAGCCTCTGGCTCGCTTCAGCAACCCACGCTGGCCGAAAGCTTTGCAAGACGTGACAAACTACCACGGGACAGCAAAAAGGCAATGGCCATAACAGAGAAGATAGCCCAGTTTATTGTGCTTGATGACCAGCCCCTGTCGGTGGTGAGTAATGTCGGGTTTAAACGCTTAATGGAGCACCTCGAACCTCGCTACATTATTCCTAGCCGCCACTACATTGTAGATAAAACTATACCCCAGATGCACGAAGAGGTTAAAAAGTGTATTGCTATTATTATTTGTTTTATGCTCTTGTTATTAGAGTGATATGTTTATTGTGTTTACACTCTATTCTTCAGTGAAGACTAAGAGTAATTACTACATTGTTTTGGGCACAGTCAGTCAGTGAAACTGGAGCTGTGTGAACTCTTAACTTAGAGCAGTTGGACAGTGGACAATATTGTGTTGTTGTTGTTGTTTTTGTCCCTGCCCACAGTTGTTTCCAACATATGCTGACAGTAAAAAAAATAACTGGAGTGAACTTGAATTGTTTGCACTTTAAAATTTAATTTATTCTATTCAATTGTATAATGATGTTGGTAACCAGTGGTTATTTTGCACTTTAAATATAACATTTAGTTTTTATTGGATTTGTTGAGGTAATACTCTTTTATTTATGTTGAAGGTTCAAATTTATGTAACCAATTGGTTAATAATAAATGGGTCAGTTTTTCCTATACCTACTGTTGCTGACTATTGTTTTCTGTTATATCACTACAACATCAGTAACAGTAACAGTAACATCACTTTATCAAGCCTTTTCTAACATTCCACACAACAAAATAAGGAATAAATATATGTATGATTCGTGCCTATATCGTATCGTATTGATATCGGTATCGGCCAATACTCAAGGCTACAATATCGGTATCGTATCGGAAGTGAAAAAGTCATATCGGGACATCCCTAATTTTCAATGCATTTTTCATGAGAAAAATTGAGAAATGACAGAGCCAACTAGCTTACCATGCCACGCTGTAGTCAAAGTTGCAGTGGAGTTCCAAGCAAGGGGGGCATAATGACAACAATAACACTTCTAATAATAATAACGGTATGACTAATGAAATTGAAAAAGAAATGAAAACTTACCATATAAAAATTTGTCCATCTTCGCCATGGTTACACGTTCCCCTTTTTGAGCTGATAGAGGTGCTTTATGTAGTGTACTTTTGGGGATGGTTGCCGGTGTGGTTGCCGGTGACTGCATTTTGAGCAAAGTATTCAGTTTTTGTTCCACGTCCTGCAGCCTAGAAAGTACATGCTGACAGTTGCATGCACATGTTGTTGACAGTGAACCAGTCGAGTGTTCAGTCTGGCCACTCAAGTGCCCTGATAGGTTGAATGGAGAACTCCCACTCTCACATGCCACTGAACCCATGGACCCAGGCGGAGGACTGGAATGGAGTTGGAGAATCTGAGTCATAGAAATGTTGTTGAATGAAGAGCTTGAGGACATAGAAGCAGGGGTGGAAGCAAGTGGCTGACTGGGAGGTTGATGAAGGTCACTGGAGGAGGATGTGCATTGACCAAGAGGTATAGTGGTGGAAGCGATGTCAGTGGAAGAACAATTATTAGAGGATGAACTGTCAGTTGCCTGAAGACAAAGGTGAAGGTCATTGTCATCCTTCTGGGCCTCCTCTTGCTTCTGCCCCAGTTCCTCATCAGTGGGCTCTGCAGACAGGTCTCCAATAGGTGGAGTAAAATCCTCTGCAATAAAGTGGAAAAGATTCATGTTGCAAATTGAAACCCTTTGGTTCCAAATTTTAATCTACACCGTCGCCTATAAAGTTGGAATAATTTTGTTTTCGGACACATTCCTCTTTTTTATTTTCTATTTATACAAATCAGTATCACATTTGACCAGGTGCAATGAGATTGATCAATACAATTTTGAGAATCTATACACTTTTTCTATCAAGAATAAATCACATTGTCACAATCATTTCACAAGAAGAAGTAAAAAATATTGTATTCCAACTTTATGGGCAACGCTGTATAACATGTTTGGTTGTTACACAAAAGCCTTAAAAATTACACAGTAGAAAGCTCAAGTTTGATTTGCGTATAGTTAGAAAATTGAAATGGATATGATGATATAAGCCTTGTCTTCAGTGTCCTAGTTACTAGGGAATCACAAGTAATATTAACACAACATAAGTACCGTATGGATTGGTAATCCCCATGTCCAACGTGGAGACAATAGGCTCATCGGTGTTGGTCTCCCTCAGTGCAGCAATTGCTTTCACTATGACTGCTCTCTTGGCCTGCTTCATGATTGGTTCTCGCTCCTATTAACATAAAATTACTTATTATGGGGCGGCTGTGGCTCAGGAGATAGAGCAGTTGTCAACCAATCGGAAGATTGGCGGTTTGATTCCCGGCTCCTCCATTCCACATGTTGATACTTAACCCCAAAATTGCTTCCGTTGCTGCAGTGTGTGAATGGTTAGTTTCTCCTTGATGAGCAGGTCGGCACCCTGCGTGGTAATCCCTGCCATCATTGTATGAATGTGTGTGAATGGGAGAATGAGATGTGGTGTAAAAGCGCTTTGAGTGGTCATAATGACTAACAATAATGACAGTGCATTTACTATTTATAACATTAAACTAGCTTTAGATGGAAAAAGCATTAAATTGACAAAAGAGCTTGCAAACGTTTTTCTTTTCTTATATTAAAAACAATGTAATATACTTACATCTGCTGACATAATCCCGTGTGCGTCTACTAAATGCTTATCAAGGCGGATAAGCTCTTTCTTTGAACATATGTTGCAGTCCAACCTTTCTGTAGTTCTGTGTTAGAAAATGAAAAAAAATGAGTCCAGAAAATCCATGCAAATAACATGACTTGGTATTTAGGAATAAATACAAAAAAAAATGTATCTTAATCTCACCGTGCATTCCCATATTTCATTAGCAGGCGAAGCTCCTGTTTATTTGGAATAGTGTGTGACACTGTAAGGTGTTGCTTCAAGTTTACAAAGTTTCCAAAACACATCCCACACAGTTTGCGACTCTGTGGATAATTAAAAACAAGATACCAGATTAAGGCCCTGCATCCTCAATAAACTATCAAAGTACACTCCCTATTGATATTTACTTACCATCTTGTCAACCAGGTATTGTGGACCACCTGCGATGCCTGTGCATTTGGAGGGATTTGAGAAGGAGGTTATAATGTGGAACAATGGAAAAAGTCTCAATCAAACAATAAAAAAATTTTCAAGTGTTCAGCTAGGACAACTTGCAAATTCCAGTGGTATAATACTTAATCAGGGTGAGCCACAACAGTAGTAGATACCAGCAATACTGTGAAGTATTTGCAGAGAAACAATGGTGAAACAAAAATTAAAGGGTAATGGCAAAGAAAATAGGCACAAGTAACTGAGCAGAATTAACAGAGTACAAGTGACCAAATGAAGCAGACAACGTGACTGAACAGAAAATGGCTTAAATACATTCAGGATCATTTGGAAAAAAACAGGTGACAAAAAACAAACCATTGGTAAGACACATCAGGTAATTAAAAAGGCAAGGAGTAAAGATACAAGACATAATAAAAATCATACTTTTGAAAAATGAATTAAAAAGTCATTTTTTCTTTCCAGTAGATCACACTGTGACGAGTGACTTTTTGTGTCCGGATGTGTCCATGATGCTTCAATCACTTGCAGTTCTTTTGTTTATTTATTTAATTTCATTTTAATGGCTTTGACTAGGCATGGGATGATAACCGTGTTCAAGGTATACCGCGATTTGAAAAACCACAATAACCGAAACCGACAAATTTTCTGTCATACCGTTCCTAAGTTATGAGCAATTTTTTTGTCTGGTCAAAGACAAGAAGTGCTGGTCAAAGACAGGAAGTGCTGGTCAGTAATCCCTCAAGTGGTGCAGCTGCAGCGTAGACTATCACAACCCCTCACACTGTCATTACAGTGTATATTCAGATTAAATTAACATGTCTGTCTTTATTTTTCTTACTTTTAGGAACATTTTAGAGGTGTAATCGCAATACCGCCATACCGTGAAACCGTGATATTTTTTTCTTATGGTTATCATACCGCCAGAATCTCATACCGGCCCATGCCTAGCTTTGACAAATATTTCCTCAGTCTCCTGTTACCTTCATCTGTGCAGATCTCTGGACTTCCTCCTTCCCTCTTCTGGGCTCTGGACACGTAATGACGACGATATACCTCCCTCAGTTGGTACTTTGGGCTCATAGGGTCCTTTGGTTGTTCACAATGAAGCTGCTTCCCTCTGTGTCTGAAGTAGCCCTCTCCATTCTTCTCACAGGTGACACATTCACATACTATATTTCCATCCCCAAAAAAGTTGGCCCCATAGTAACATGTGATCTCCTCCCCAGGTGAGATGGGTCTAATCACTTCAATATAAGCAATATTTTTCTCGCCACCGAGGTACTTGCAGTTTGGTTTGCAGTCATGATTGATAAAGGTTGCAGGCCCAAGCCACAGCTGAGCACAGCCTTTGCGAGTAGAATACATGACACTGAAGTCATTGACTCCTGCCCTCAGCAAAGCACTATGAGCAGGTGTTAACTTGGCCATGCAGCCCACTAGGACCTCCACACGCTGTCCTCCAAACCAGTGCCTTGTAGAGATTACCTTTGCCCCATTGATTTCTGAAGAGTATCTATCACAGGACTCTATTTTGACACCACTGTCTAGCAGGAAGGCACTGAGATAGCGATAGACATGTTGCCTCAGTAGCTCCTGACGATGGCTTTCCATAGAATTAAAATAGTCACCAGCCAGTCCGCCCACTGTCAGCGCCTCGAATGTTGAGTTAAAGTCATGTGTACTTTGAAATTGCACAAGGGCCTCTTTGAGATTATCCCAACACTGTATCTCTGGTAAAGGACTATTATTCATTTTATGGGTGCAGAAGCCCAGCAGGGGGTCCAGGACCAATTTGGTGGCAAGGTCATCAATCTCGCACAGCTCTGTCACACTGAGTCCAGCCATCGTCTCGTTCCATCAGGATACTGGAAGTCTTTTGTGATAAGTCAAAAGTATATCAGACAACAATATAAGTAATAGACAGTTTATTGCAGGCTGTTCTGACACCCCTTAATTAGCCTGGGGAAGTTAGCCTAACAAAAAAAGCAGTTACAAGCAGCCTTTTGTGGTCTTACAAAAATGCAAAAGGCAGAAATGTACCATGACAAATTTGCTTAAAGTCCATGTTAAGTCAATTCATTGATTTACTTCTAAACACATTATACATGTTGGAAAATGGTTACAGAAAACATGTGAAAAGGCTGATAACTATGCAGTACTGAACTGTGGAGATAGAGCCTTAAACTATTTTTCACCCTCATTTTTCCTGATTTTCTGAGCCTGCAAAAAGCGGGTTTAAGTTAGCCGAGTTAGTAGCCAAGTTAGTAGCCAAGTTAGCAGCCGAGCTAGCAGCTGACAGCGGGATTTCAGAGGCTGATTTTTGAAGCCTAATTTCATATATTTGGCGATTTTTTTTTAAACTTTCAAATTTGGCAGGGTGGTTAACAACACACTTTTCTGTGGTATGTCAGGCTCAGAACACATATTTATTCTTACTTTACACAGACTTTAAAAATGTATGTATGTTTGTATCGAAATAGATTAAAATTTGGAAATAAAATGTGAGGGCCCACATTTACATCTACATCGTAACATGTCCATGTGGAACACAACACGCAATATAAAACGCATTTTAAAAGATATGAAAGTGCACAAAAACATTGCACAACACAACATTGGGATGTTACACACTGAAATAAGTCAAAAACAAGCAATTTTCAATGCATTTTTCATGAGAAAAATTGAGAAATGACAGAGCCAACTAGCTTACCACGCCACGCTGTAGTCGAAGTTGCAGTGGAGTTCCTACTTCCTGTTTATACCGGAAGTCCAAGTTTTCATCTACATATATGCATTATTTTAATAGATTGAAATGTGGAATGTAAGTATTTTATGTGGTAATTTTAAACTTGGAAATTATCCCAAATGGGCGGACTCGCGCCATCGCGAGTCCGCCCATTTTCACAGCACAACACCAGTTAACACGGTCACCAGTTAAACCGAAACACCGGGCATAACTTCAGCAGTGAGCCTCGTTGTTGCCGTTTTTTCTTTATTTGTATAGCACTTTTCATACATGAAATGCAGCTCAAAGTGCTTTACAAGAAAGACATTACATGCATTGACTGCTTGAGCACTTTCACATATGACATATCATATGTGATCATTTATTTGTGTCTTTGTGGTTGTTTTGTATTTTGAGTCTTGAGTATGGATTTGATGCATGCTGTAGGCCTATGTATTTGTGTATTTTCTGATCTAAATAAAGTATCACTGCATGCTACAACTCAGCTTAATTTAATGTTTTCTATGATGCAGATACCTGGCCACTGGTGACTCCTACAGGACCATCGCCAACAGCTTCCGTGTTGGGGTCTCCACTGTGTCCATGGTCGTGGCTGATGTGGTGTCCGCTATCTGGGACTGCCTTTAATAAAGCTTTAATTTGGCATGTCTGCAACAATACAATAAACATAACATGTGCATGACATGATAAATATGCTAACTATCATATCAATGGTGCCATCTGATATTATTCTGGTATTGTTTTGTCCTGTAAATGATTAGTCAGTGTCCCACATAATGCTGTGGCTACCTCCCAACCTCTGACCCGTCCCGTAGATGGAACAGTGTGTTTTAAGAGGTTAAAATAAGTTGTTTAGTTTATGTGAATAACCTCTGCACAGCTTGAATCAAAGTTTACAGTGCACAATGTGGGTGTGCAACAAATATCTGAAGTCTGGTGAGAATGTTCACTGTAGGTAAGAGTAGATGAAAGACAGCTGAGATTTTTATATTTTATTTCTGAAAATTGTCATAAAAAATATATATATCTATATATATACATACATATAAAACAACAATAAAAAAATAAATAATGTATGGAAGAGCCTCAGGGACACATGAAGAAAATGAATGATTCCTCAAAAGTCTGATACGTTCCCTGCAGTGATTGTTGCCCCATTGCTAAAAAGCTACTCAGCAGGTTCCAAATTGAGCACAACAGTGCTGGCTTCATAAATAAGTTTATGAATTTGAAATTTTACAAATGCCTTCCTTTGGGGTGACAACCTCTCCAGGGAAGGAACCAGGCTTTTGAGGAATAGTTCATCCTCTGAGGGGGGAGGCTGGGGAGCAGGTGGAGCTCGCTGCTTCAGGCCGTTGAGGGTGTCCAGGACGAGAGCCTCCAACTCCGCCCGTCTGTTGGTGGAATCGGCGGAGTTTTCCTCCTCCCTGGCCCTCTTCATCGCTGTATGAAATAGAAAAAACAGTTTATGAAACTACTACCGTCCAAAAAATGCAATAGTTAGAAGTAACTCAATATCCAAATTAATATTTGTTTAAATATCTTAAATTAATTATCTATACTATCTTAAATATGTCTTGTACATACCTCTTGGCACTGAAGCAGCAGGGGAAGCAGCAGAGACAGCAGCGGGAGGAAGAGGAGGAGGGAGGATGACCTCCTTGACCTCATAAAGGAGGACATGAGAAGGTAAAATGAGGCAGAGGAGAGGAGGGAGCAGGAGGGGAAAGACAGGATGGAGAGGCTCTTCTCTCTCCTGGAAAAGTAATAGAAAAATAAATATACATCTATATAGATGTGTTTAATTTGATTTTATTTATGAACTGTGTTTATTTATGATTTTTCTTTATTTTTTATTTGATTGTGAAGATTTTGATGTTTTATGTTGTTATTAAATAAAAAATATTGTTCATTGTTACACGTCTATTCCATTTAGTATTTACAACTTCAGTACAATTTATAACAGGGTTGCATAAAGTGCTACTGTTCAGGAAGAACAAGGGATTAAATATTTTCTTTTATTATCAAGTGATGAAACATTTCACTATTTACAAAAATTACATCAGAAATAACTATTTAGAGATTATTATTATTTTATTATTCTTTCTCTTGTGTGTTTTCCTTCTTTCTTTCTTTCTTGTGTGTTTTCCTTCTTTCTTCTCCTTTCCTTAATTCTTCTCCTTTCTTCTCTCTTATAATTTTGTCAGCTTTTTCTCCGTCTTTTCGGTCGAGACGTCTTTCTCGTCTTACGGGCGGGAACAGCTGGTGACGCAACCAGGAAATGCCTCGAAGGCTAGACCGTCTCATTTCACAACGGTTGATGCGTCCTTCGGAAGTTCCTCAGAAGGCTGCATCCTTCGAAGGCCGCAAAGGCCGCGTCCTTCGAGGATGCAGCCTCGCAGTTGGGTCCAAATTGAGACACAGGCATTGGCTTCCGAGCAGCAGTCCACAAACCAATGGGTGACGTCACGGATGTTACGTCCATTTCTTATATACAGTCTATGGATTCATCCCACTGTCTGCTTGGGTCTTTGAAATATGAACCTTTGAAATTGCTTCCACATTCCAATCTACGGGCATCATGGTACTTGAGAATTTGGAAGTCCTTCAAAGGCTTATTATTTCAAAGAAAGAGGGTGAGAGCAGGCTGAATCCAAGAACTGATGGAAGTGTGTATATTGCTGTATCAAAAACAAGTGGCTGCATCATTCAATGCTCATGCAGTGTTGAATTATCATACATAAGAACCTGGTAGTAGTGCAAAGGTATTGATATTACAGATTGTTTTCTTGCACAGTAATCATGCAAATTATGAACCTTTTTGAATTAATTACTATAATTTACAATTATTACTGATGTGTATGTTATATTAATGGAGGTGGAGTCATAATGAACACTGGCAATGAGTAAAAATTCAATCTGAACATTTGAACAGTCACATTTATTTCTTCATAAAAAGGACATTGCCAACCCAGATCAAAATGGCGATCACAAAGAGGACTGCTACAAAAGAAAAAACTTGAAAAATAATGTCCACAGTATCCTGTCCCTCGCAGCACTACAAAAAGAAAACGTCAATCAGTCATTATGGCCATTGTTTCACAGTGCAGTCATGAACATTAAGTATAACACTTACCCCAGACTCACTTCCAGCACAGCACTACAAAAAGGAAAACATCCATCAGTCATTATGGTCCTTGTTACACACTGTAGTCATGAAAAAGTATAACACTTACCCCAGACTCACTTCCAGCACAGCACTACAAAAAGGAAAACATCCATCAGTCATTATGGTCCTTGTTACACACTGTAGTCATGAAAAAGTATAACACTTACCCCATTATTTACAACAACAGGTGGTTGTGGTTCCTGGACAATGTTTTCTTCTCCTTGACCTTGTGGTACATGGATGAGAAACTTTCTCATTTTCTTCTCTTCTTAATAAAAGCAAAGATACAACATTCATACCAGAATTGGCAGTCAAAAACCACACCATAAAGTTGAGACATTTTTTTCAAAATCTAGTCTATGTCAATGTTTCCAAATGTCATTTCCTAGTATTAAAGGTAGGGTAGGGTATTTCTGGAGCATTTTTACTGAATTGCTTGAAATCCTCTTCACACCCCGACAGCAACAAGGAAATGTAATGCTTTTTAATAAAAATTTAAAAAATCAGTCAGCTGTGGAACGGACAAACCCGTAAAAACATCACCCCATCATGTTGAACGCCACGTTCAAAGCAATTGGCTCGTGCAGTGCCTATCTACGGGCATCATGATAGGTGAGAATACGGAAGTTTTTTCTCACTCGATAACTCATTAAGACATGTGGCTATCTATACTGATGCTTCCACCTGTCTTGGATGCAGCAATCCATTAGCTTCCAAATGAACTAGGATTCATCCCACTGTCTGCTTGGGTCTTTGCAATATGAGCCTTTGAAATAACTTCCATATTCTAATCTATGGGCATCTGTCCTCCCTCCCTCCCTCCTTCCCTTCCTTCCTTCCTTTCTTTCCCAAAGGACCTTCCTCTACCTACTGTTTCCATCATTACCTCTGTGCGTCCTCTGCCTACACCCAGAGACAGGCCAGACACGTCTTTACTGAGGTCTGACTCAGTGGCAGGGACTACAGTTGCAGGTTCAAAGGAGTCTGGCTTTGCATCTCCTGCAGGCGAGGTGTGAGATGGAGTCTTATTGGTTCTGGGATAGAAGCGAGCCAGCAAACACTTCTCAGTGACAGGGTATTGGTCGGCAGCCCACTCCTGGCGCTCACAACGCATCTGCTCCAGCTGCCGGACCTCTCTGGGCAACTCCAACACACTTTCCATGCTTACGTGCCCCAATTCATCAGGCGCGTAGTGGCTGCTGTTGAGATAGGAATCCACCAGCGCCATGTAGTCAATCATCAGAGCATCCACAGCACCAGTCTGAGTGGCTGCAGGTGGATCACTGATGAAGCCATCACCTTCAGCAGGGGTATGGGACACGGACGTTTGTACCACGTCGCCATTTCCTCCTTGGTGAGCTTCCACTTCATCTGCAGGGAAAAGCATTAAATTGACAAAAGAGCTTGCAAACGTTTTTCTTTTCTTATATTAAAAACAATGTAATATACTTACATCTGCTGACATAATCCCGTGTGCGTCTATTAAATGCTTATCAAGGCGGATAAGCTCTTTCTTTGAACATATGATGCAGTCCAACTTTTCTGTAGTTCTGTGTTAGAAAATGAAAAAAATGAGTCCAGAAAATCCATGCAAATAACATGACTTGGTATTTAGGAATAAATCCACAGACTGGGCAGAGGAAACATAACCCTACAGATGTGTAAACCTGATTTCATTACAACTTCTGATCTACCTACATGGGGCTACACACACACACACACACACACACACACACACACACACACACACACACACACACACACACACACACAAAATTACCTCTAACACAACCCTCCCCCCACACACACACACACAACTCCAAAGCTACAGATGTGTAAACCTGATTTCATTACAACTTCTGATCTACCTACATGGGGCTACACACACACACACACACTCACACACACACAAAAAAATTACCTCTAACACAACCCCCCCCCCCCCCCCCCCCCCCCCCACACACACACACACACAACTCCAAAGCTACAGATGTATAAACCTGATTTCATTACAACTTCTGACCTACCTACATGGGGCTACACACACACACACACACACACACACACACAATTACCTCTAACACCCCCCAACATACAGACACACACACACACAACTCCAAAGCTACAGATGTATAAACCTGATTTCATCACAATTCTGATCTACCTACATGGGGCTACACGCACACACACACACCCACACACACTCACTCACTCACTCACTCACCCACACACACACACTCACTCACTCACTCACTCACTCACTCACTCACACACACACACACACACACACAACTCCAAAGCTACAGATGTATAAACCTGATTTCATTACAACTTCTGACCTACCTACATGGGGCTACACACACACACACACACCCACACACACTCACTCACTCACTCACACACACACACACACACACACACACACACACCTCCAAAGCTACAGATGTGTAAACCTGATTTCATCACAATTCTGATCTACCTACATGGGGCTACACACACACACACACCCTCACTCACTCACTCACTCACTCACTCACACACTCACACACACACAAAATTACCTCTAACACCCCCCAACATACAGACACACACACACACAACTCCAAAGCTACAGATGTATAAACCTGATTTCATCACAATTCTGATCTACCTACATGGGGCTACACCCACACTCACTCACTCACTCACTCACTCACACACACACACACACACACACACACACACACACACACACACACACACACACACACACACACACACACACACACACACACACACACACACACACACACACACACACACACACACACACACACACACACACAACTCCAAAGCTACAGATGTGTAAACCTGATTTCATCACAATTCTGATCTACCTACATGGGGCTACACACACTCAAACACATTTCAAAGCACTGGGCTTTTACATTGGGCCAAAACACAAGCTACACTTTTGATATGCCTTTTCCCCAATTGGGGACAAGATGACAATAAACAAAAGACAGAGTGTATAGCATCCTTGGGGCATTTCACATTTCACTCTGAGACAGCATGATGAAGATGACCAACACTATATCACAGCCTCTTGACCTTATTTTGACCCCTTTGGAGTGTCAGTGGTTATCCAAAAATAAGTAATGATTTCTGCTTATTTTATTCAAAAGCATGGTATAATTTCATGTAAATTAGGTTTATTGCTCATAAATTAAGCATAATAAAAAAGAATAAGAGGTGTAAAATAAGTTTAAAATATGTGGTAATGAGTTGGAATGAAGTTGGCTAAAAATATGCAACAGAATGGTGTAATCATTTGAGATTTTCTGCTTTATAAACAGTCGAATTAGACAGGTCAATTTGACATTTCATGTAAATGAGATCTACCACACCATACATTACAAAAAAAAATATATAAAATCTGTGGTTATGTGTTGGAAACAAGTTGACTAAAAGGTGTAACACAGAATTGTGTGATCATTTTATACTTATATGCCTTATAAACAGTCCAACAAGACCGGGTCAAATTGACCCGGGAGTACAACAGGTGTGACTATTTGCTGCCATTAAAAAAATTTAAGTGGTTTCAAAACAATATCCTGACTAAACTTTGACATATACCAATCTGTGATATTCCATCAAATTGTGTGCCTCTGATCAAAACCATAGTGAAAATAATTCAGAATTTCTGCTTTTTTTAACTCAAAAATGAGGTATACTGTTATGTAAATGGGGCTAAAATACCATATATTACAAAAAAAAGTGTAAAATATATGTTAATGTGTTGGAAACAAGTTCACTGAAAAGGTGAAACAAAAAAATTGAGGATCATTTTATACTACATACTTTATAAACAGTTGAACAAGACCGGGTCAATTTGACCCGGGAGGACAAAAGGTGCGTAGTAAAAACGAAGACAATACGAGGGTTAAGTGACATAGATTTAAATTTGGAAATAAAATGCGGGAGTCCACGTTTACATCTACATCGTAACATGTCCATGTGCAAAACAACACGCAATATAAAACGCATTTTAACAGATATGAAAGTGCAAAAAAACATTGAGAAATAACAGAGCCAGCTAGCTTACCATTGTTTCGACAGGCTCCACGGAGGACTGAAGCCAGGGCACATGTGCTCCCAATCAGCAACACACAGCCACACCCACAGGACACAACCACACCCACTACACACAACACACAGGACACCGCCAAGGGCTGAGGGCCGTAACAACCATAGACATATATACGTAGACGCCGCATTGACTGCTGCTGACGATTGGAGTGACGTGCCTACACGGCGGCCATCTTGGTACGGGGCCACTCGCCCCTGCAGCGCATTACGTCTATAGAGGAATGACTGTTTGCACCATGGTTTGCACTATTAAAAAGTGCTCATACATCGCTGAATGGTAATAAAAATAAATAAATAAAATTGCTGAATTGTCAAGACAGACAGACAGACAGATAAAGACATAAGTAGAACAAAAGGAACCCAGAAAACGTTTAGATGTGTTCAAGTCTTTATTTAGGAAATGCTTGTAGGGTTACATTTCATTTGATTATTATTTGTATTATTATGTTGCTATTATCATTATATTATTATTATTACTATTATTATAATTATATTGCTATTATCATATTTTCATTATCATTATAATTATATTGCTATCATCATTGAATTAGTCCCAGATAGCAGAGTCATTGAAACAATGTTAAATCAACATTGTTTTGTCAATGTTAAGTCACTGAAACAACGTTGAACTCTGATGTTGATTCAACATCATTTTTGCACCCTCAATTAATATTGAAACAACATTGATTTTCTAACTGAAGATCAACAGAATTTCAATGGTATTTCAACTAACACAAATGTTGAAACGTTGAAATTTCAACCTAACCATAGATCAACGTGCTTTCAATGATATTTCAATATTAAATATAATAATATTAAACTATAATAATTACTAAATATGCCTTTATAAAAATAGGCCAATAATACAAATCCTGCTTTATCTACAGTCAGGGTGTTATAGACATAGGCCTAAACATGATGGGCCTTATTAAACAGGTTTTTATCTAATAGCAAATGACAAATCCACACAATTGTTTTTTAAACAGTCATTTATTTAATCAATAAATTTCACAGCTAAGGGCGTCCAATCCCTCCTGACTGGTCTGGGGTGTAATGCAGCCTCTTCTGATCTTCATGAGAAAGGGCTAATTCGTTTGCAGTCCCCATTTGTAGTGTCAGGGCATCTTAAACAGAAAACACAAGCAAAACACAAACTGTCAGTTAAATAGCTATTACTGTACATGCCATTGTGCAAGTGGTGTGCAGATTCAGATATTAAAAAGAATCAAAAATAAGGCATAAAATACTTTAAAGACTTGCTTACTTGATAAATGATGTGGATCAATGATCTGTAAAAAGGACAAAAAAGGTTAAGTAAACAGCAATTTAACATTAACAACCAACCACAGTCCTGATAACTCTACAGCAAGTGTTTTTGTGACCATGGAAACACACAGTGTATGTGCTAACTTCAGAAGAAAAGTGAACGTATCTTTTCTAATATCTCTTTAATTATTAAAATGGCTGCAAATTGGTCATATTGCTTTTAAATTGAGCGATAATATGGACTGTGTGTATCCTCGATCGCTGATCCTAGATAACATTGTCCTCATACAGTTAAAAAGATAAGCTATCTTAGCGAGCTACGCTAATGCTAACGCTAATGCTAACGCTAATGCTAACGCTAATGCTAACGCTGTGGTGCTGCATGAATGTGTGTATTAGTATATTATACTTATAAATTATAACTTATAAATTAATGGTAATGGTAAATTCTGACAGCATACGAATGACTGCACTACCGTTTGGAGATTGGTCGACATTTCAGTGAATAATTCTACTTTTAGACTGTGGAGCACCTCTTACCTCCGTAGACATACATGTCGTACTGGCTGTGTCTCAAATGGCGCACTTGCACACTTCAAGCACTATGTTTTAGGGCATAGTGCGTTCACACTGAAGAACAAGCGAAAACTCAGTGCTCTGAAAGTACCCGGATGGTGCACTAAAAACGGACAAAAAATCCAGTGTGAGATGATGGACACTACTCACACTAAACGGACGCCATTTTGCCTACGTAGCGGAAGGGGAGGGACTTTTTGCCCAGTTTTCTGATTTCAATTGGCGGCCAGCAGCGACATGCAAGCCCGTCACTTCCGCTAAGTGCAAAACGCCAGTGCTCCATTTCAGACAATACTTACCCACGACAGTGTGCACCACAGAGGTAAGTGCTCAGTGCGCACTCCGCACTACATTCTGGTGCACTCACGTAAGTGCTCCATTTGAGACACAGCCCAGGTCTCTGCTAACCCCGTACCAAGATGGCGGCGCTTTAGGCACGCCTCTCAACAGTCAATGCGGCGTCTACGTATATATGTCTATGGTAACAACCATGCCACGCTGTAGTCGAAGTTGCAGTGGAGTTCCTACTTCCTGTTTATACAGGAAGTCCAAGTTTTCATGTACATATATGCATTATTTTAATATATTGAAATTTGGAAGATAAGTTTTTTATGTGGTAATTGTGTGGGAGCTTGTTATCTTCGCTCTTTATTTATTTATATATTATTATTATTTATTTTTGTTTTTCGTAGCGTAAGTAGTCCTACACGATTTGTCATATCAACTTCGTTTCAATGTCAAATTGTACATATCCATAAGGAGATGTGTGCTATTACTTTTCATATCTCTAACATATTCCATTGATTTTATATAATTTTTTAAAACATTAAAATTTATAATGGAAAGTCAATGGGAGCGATGTTTGAAAGCTCATATCTCAAGAAGTAAAAGTGCTAAAGTGTTCAAACTTCAACTACAGAGGCCTGTACTACGAAGCTGGATTTTCTCTTATCGAGGTAACTTCAGGGTTAACCCTGGGTTTTCCGTACTACGAAGCTGGTTCACTTCTTACCGGGGTAAATCACCACGGTAACTTATGCTGAACGGCTAACCTGCTCCGGAGCAGGTTATGTTCTGGATAAGAGATCAATGAGTACAAAAGCACCACCTCCTGACCAATCAGCTCTCTTAGAAAATGACCTGCCCATTCTTAAAAGATCCTGTCAACATTGGTGCGTGGATCGTGAGAGGAGCGCTTAGGAGAGAATGAGCTTTTAGGGATAGATGCAATTTTTTAATTGGCCAAAATATATATTTAAAAAATAATCATTGAGGCACGTGGGGGATATTATTCTGTAGGTTTGACATCCTGAGATCAAAGTGTCAGGGAGCATAATAACTGTATTTATTTATTGTAATTGTAAAAAATTGACGAAAATATATATTTGTAAAATAAGCCTTGAGGCACATGAGGGATATTATTCTGTAGGTTATACAGTTGGTTTGAAATCATTCACTCAAATGGTTGAAGTATAATAGGTTTGTATTTTGAATGTTGAATATTAAACTAACTTAATGTCTCTTATGAAAGGAAGGGCACTGAGGAAGCGATCTGCCCCAAACGTCTGTGCCGTAATAAAGTGGCATTGTGTGATCAGAGTGCTGTCCGTTTATATTGTCTGATAAATTAATATTGTATGATCTCGTGAATTTACACATTAACAGAGTCGGCAATTTTCTGCCAGCATTCCTTCCTGGCTTTTGCTGCAGCATCAGAGTTACTTTTGGCCTGGATGATGTTTGAATTCTTCATATTTATGAAGAATAATTGTCTGCTCCTCCATGGTAAAGGGTAAAGTAGGCTGCTCTGCAGGGTTTCTGCATGTTTGTGATTGGTCAGACGCTGCAAACACCTCCCCTTTATGTGAACGCGCACTGATCCAGATTGGAAAACCCTGGGTTGATTTACCGAGTTGATAACCAGCTTCGTAGTACCGCTTATCCTGGACTGCGAAGATCTGGTTAAGTCAACCCAGGTAACGGAGAGAGATCCTGGATAGGTTAATCCAGCTTCGTAGTACAGGCCTCTGGTGGCCCATGAGCAAATGCTTCACATATTGTAAATAATGATCTGTAGCGCCACCATGTGGTCAGTTATTACATGTTTTACATTTTGGCTTATAACTCATGAACCGTAAGGCGTATTCAAACAATCTTTGCACAGTGTGTTCCTTGGATTGTACCAAGTAGACTGATATAGGCCACGCCCATTTGTGTCTAGAACATTTTTCCGACATTTTGATTTTTTTGAAAAATACATTTTTTACTACTTTTGGCACATTTTTCATCCAATCTTCATCAACCTTGGTACACAACATGTTTAGAGGACCCCGAACACAGCTATTATCTTCATTGTTTGGTAACCCTTACCGTTTGTCCGTAATGGGTTAGCAAACTTTTGGGGGCGTGGCCTGATGCATTTAACGATCAATAACTCTTCAATGCCGATTCGGATCGCCACAAAATTTGATAATCTTGTACACATGGTGGCACTGTACCATTATGTAAAATTTGATACAATTTTACCAAATGGGGGCGCTACTGTAATATTATAACACAATATTCCTACAGTTCTGTTGTCTTCAATGAAATGAAACTTGGTACATTAGTTCTCCATGTCAATGTGTACGATATAGTGAAACATGGAGCCAATAGCCCCACCTTTTGCTGCTCCAACAGAAATCTGCAGTGAAGGTAGCAATAACAGGAATGGTGGCAGCGGCTGCATCTGCATCTGGCAGTTTGTGAGGGATGCGTCTGCCAGTTTGCAGCTCCCACACGCAATTTCTTATGAAATTGCTAAATTTTCTAGTTTTAAACTTGGAAATTATCCCAATTATCCCATATTCCCAGTTCTCATCTATTCAATTCAATAAATTAGAATTTGGAATTATATTTATGTACTGGCTAATCACTTGAAATAGGAGGACAGTGTAGGCAATGTTGCACTTATGTAATGGACGACTTTGAGATGATTCTGTTGGAGAGTTTGCTCCAGAAGGGCGCCACTTAGCTGGTGCTGACATATGTAATAGAGCTCATTGTGTAACGGGCGTGGAGGTGGCAGGACAAATTGCAGCACAGAACACCAGTGAGCAGTTTGAAAACTGTCTTTATATGGCAGAATGAGTAGGTCTCAGGGTCATCGAAGACACAGAGTTGGCAGCAGGTAAGGCAATGCCACTGATACGGTGATGTGGAGAGGGTGATGGGAGGTGATGTGATGCTGACAGGATTGAAGCCGGAGGACGCCACACAGCCACAGGCTGACAGATATCCTGAGTGCTCTGAGTGGATTTTGAGGCCACTTTAGCAGCTTCCGTATTCTAACCCCCATTCATCTCTATGGGGGACTGTGGTGGTTCTAATTTTTAGTAGGAGGCAGACACAGAAGGCTGAATCAGTTGTCCAACGCTGTTTTTATTCTTATAAATTATGTAATGTAACAAAAAGAACAAAACAAACAATTAACTTAACTCATAAGCATAACTGAAATAAAATTAAAACGTGTACACAGCTATAGTCTAGCAGAACAACCCCCTGCACAGTCTCACAGCTCCTTATATAGAGCCCTCTATCAGCCTGCCCTCTGAATGAAAGTGGACTATACCACTCCTCAGGTAAGTCCTGAGCCCTTCCTGAAACAAGTAACAAGATTAGCCGTTCATCAACATTCACTTGACATTACTTTTATCCGGCCTATCTCCATTATATCTGCAACCAAAAACCTAATCAAATCATAAACAATCTTAACATATTAACAAAACAATTCACCAACCACCCCTCCACATGGTTCTTCCCTAGTGACATCACTAATCATGTCACCAGTGTATAAATTCAGGAGACATAGGCCGCCTCCTCCCTTTGTTTCCTGAACACATGCAAGTATGGTGAGTAACAAAGAAAGCTACAAAACGTATGTATATACTATACTAACCAAAGATACTAACTAAACAATAAACTCTGAATTCAATACAAGTGGGTGTTTTATTGTAACCAAAAGTCTGCTGAGATGTAACCAAATATACTGCAAAACACAAACAAACCCGGGATAGTAAGTATCTGCAAAGTATGATTACTGACTAACTTATGGTTCAAATAACAAACATCAAGTATAATTAAATTAATGAGTTATGGTGCAAATGTAATCGATGGGGACAAATGGTGTGCTCTCACCATCATATGCAAATGCATATCACTTTCACCAACACAGGACACACAGCTAAGTAGTTAGCTTTCTATTAGCACTTTATTTTTTAATTTTACATTAATTTCCATATTGTGTAAAGGACCGGGAAAAAAATTTGGTGTGCGCTCTGCACGCACACATGCTGCCCTTTTTTGAGTTTGAGCCCCTGCCCCTCTATAATCATGTGCACGTCCCTGCTGCCACCTGTGTTGGATGCAGCCCTCCATTAGCTTCAAATGAACTAGGATTCATCCCACTGTCTGCTTGGGTCTTTGAAATATGAACCTTTGAAATTGCTTCCACATTCCAATCTACGGGCATCATGGTACTTGAGAATTTGGAAGTCCTTCAAAGGCTTATTATTTCAAAGAAAGAGGGTGAGAGCAGGCTGAATCCAAGAACTGATGGAAGTGTGTATATTGCTGTATCAAAAACAAGTGGCTGCATCATTCAATGCTCATGCAGTGTTGAATTATCATACATAAGAACCTGGTAGTAGTGCAAAGGTATTGATATTACAGATTGTTTTCTTGCACAGTAATCATGCAAATTATGAACCTTTTTGAATTAATTACTATAATTTACAATTATTACTGATGTGTATGTTATATTAATGGAGGTGGAGTCATAATGAACACTGGCAATGAGTAAAAATTCAATCTGAACATTTGAACAGTCACATTTATTTCTTCATAAAAAGGACATTGCCAACCCAGATCAAAATGGCGATCACAAAGAGGACTGCTACAAAAGAAAAAACTTGAAAAATAATGTCCACAGTATCCTGTCCCTCGCAGCACTACAAAAAGAAAACGTCAATCAGTCATTATGGCCATTGTTTCACAGTGCAGTCATGAACATTAAGTATAACACTTACCCCAGGCTCACTTCCAGCACAGCACTACAAAAAGGAAAACATCCATCAGTCATTATGGTCCTTGTTACACACTGTAGTCATGAAAAAGTATAACACTTACCCCAGTATTTACAACAACAGGTGGTTGTGGTTCCTGGACAATGTTTTCTTCTCCTTGACCTTGTGGTACATGGATGAGAAACTTTCTCATTTTCTTCTCTTCTTAATAAAAGCAAAGATACAACATTCATACCAGAATTGGCAGTCAAAAACCACACCATAAAGTTGAGACATTTTTTTCAAAATCTAGTCTATGTCAATGTTTCCAAATGTCATTTCCTAGTATTAAAGGTAGGGTAGGGTATTTCTGGAGCATTTTTACTGAATTGCTTGAAATCCTCTTCACACCCCGACAGCAACAAGGAAATGTAATGCTTTTTAATAAAAATTTAAAAAATCAGTCAGCTGTGGAACGGACAAACCCGTAAAAACATCACCCCATCATGTTGAACGCCACGTTCAAAGCAATTGGCTCGTGCAGTGCCTATCTACGGGCATCATGATAGGTGAGAATACGGAAGTTTTTTCTCACTCGATAACTCATTAAGACATGTGGCTATCTATACTGATGCTTCCACCTGTCTTGGATGCAGCAATCCATTAGCTTCCAAATGAACTAGGATTCATCCCACTGTCTGCTTGGGTCTTTGCAATATGAGCCTTTGAAATAACTTCCATATTCTAATCTATGGGCATCTGTCCTCCCTCCCTCCCTCCTTCCCTTCCTTCCTTCCTTTCTTTCCCAAAGGACCTTCCTCTACCTACTGTTTCCATCATTACCTCTGTGCGTCCTCTGCCTACACCCAGAGACAGGCCAGACACGTCTTTACTGAGGTCTGACTCAGTGGCAGGGACTACAGTTGCAGGTTCAAAGGAGTCTGGCTTTGCATCTCCTGCAGGCGAGGTGTGAGATGGAGTCTTATTGGTTCTGGGATAGAAGCGAGCCAGCCAACACTTCTCAGTGACAGGGTATTGGTCGGCAGCCCACTCCTGGCGCTCACAACGCATCTGCTCCAGCTGCCGGACCTCTCTGGGCAACTCCAACACACTTTCCATGCTTACGTGCCCCAATTCATCAGGCGCGTAGTGGCTGCTGTTGATAGGAATCCACCAGCGCCATGTAGTCAGTCATCAGAGCATCCACAGCACCAGTCTGAGTGGCTGCAGGTGGATCACTGATGAAGCCATCACCTTCAGCAGGGGTATGGGACACGGACGTTTGTACCACGTCTCCATTTCCTCCTTGGTGATCTTCCACTTCATCTGCAGGGATAAGAGCCGTCCCTATTAATCATGGCCCCAGTTCAGAAAGAAAACCCACAAAATAGAACCGGAGTCCTATTCCATTATTCCTAGCTGCGGTATTCAGGCGACCGGGCCTGCTTTGAACACTCTAATTTTTTCAAAGTAAACGCTTCGGACAAGAGCATCGAGGGGGCGCCGATAGGCAGGGGCCGACCGTCAGCTCGATTCCGAGATCCAACTACGAGCTTTTTAACTGCAGCAACTTTAAGATACGCTATTGGAGCTGGAATTACCGCGGCTGCTAGCACCAGACTTGCCCTCCAATTGATCCTCGTTAAAGGATTTAAAGTGTACTCATTCCAATTACAGGGCCTCGAAAGAGTCCTGTATTGTTCACTTTAACATCTTAAACCTTCTTAACCCTTTATTGGGCAATTAATTACATTTGGTAACTTCTGTAAATATCCCAAAATATCCTTCCTTCCTTCCTTCCTTTCTTCCTCCCTGCCTTCTTTCTTCCCTTCCCCTTTTCCTTTCTCCCTCCCTCGTTCCTTATTTCCTCCGTCCTTCCTTCCATCTGTCCTCCCTCCCTCCCTCCTTCCCTTCCTTCCTTCCTTTCTTTCCCAAAGGACCTTCCTCTACCTACTGTTTCCATCATTACCTCTGTGCGTCCTCTGCCTACACCCAGAGACAGGCCAGACACTTCTTTACTGAGGTCTGACTCAGTGGCAGGGACTGGATCCTGAGTTGTTGGGGCATCCACAGACTGGGCAGAGGAAACATCAGTGACCCTTGAGGGCCTCGTGGGTGGCCGTTGAAGGCGAGAGTCCACTTGTGTTGATGTGTATAAATTTTAGAAGACAGGCCGCCACCTCCTCCCTTTGTTTCCTGAACACATGCAAGTATGGTGAGTAACAAAGAAAGCTACAAAACGTATGTATATACTATACTAATTAAACCAATAAACTCTGACTTCAATACAAGTGTGTGTTTTATTGTAACCAAAAGTCTGCTGAGATGTAACCAAATATACTGCAAAACACAAACAAACCCGGGATAGTAAGTATCTGCAAAGTATGATTACTGACTAACTTATGGTTCAAATAACAAACATCAAGTATAATTAAATTAATGAGTTATGGTGCAAATGTAATCGATGGGGACAAATGGTGTGCTCTCACCATCATATGCAAATGCGTATCACTTTCACCAACACAGGACACACAGCTAAGTAGTTAGCTTTCTATTAGCACTTTATTTTTTAATTTTACATTAATTTCCATATTGTGTAAAGGACTGGAAAAAAAATTTGGTGTGCGCTCTGCACGCACACATGCTGCCCTTTTTTGAGTTTGAGCCCCTGCCCCTCTATAATCATGTGCACGTCCCTGCTGCCCACCTGTGTTGGATGCAGCCCTCCATTAGCTTCCAAATGAACTAGGATTCATCCCACTGTCTGCTTGGGTCTTTGCAATATGAGCCTTTGAAATAACTTCCATATTCTAATCTATGGGCATCTGTCCTCCCTCCCTCCCTCCTTCCCTTCCTTCCTTCCTTTCTTTCCCAAAGGACCTTCCTCTACCTACTGTTTCCATCATTACCTCTGTGCGTCCTCTGCCTACACCCAGAGACAGGCCAGACACTTCTTTACTGAGGTCTGACTCAGTGGCAGGGACTGGATCCTGAGTTGTTGGGGCATCCACAGACTGGGCAGAGGAAACATCAGTGACCCTTGAGGGCCTCGTGGGTGGCCGTTGAAGGCGAGAGTCCACTTGTGTTGATGAAGGTGACTCCACAGTTGCAGGTTCAAAGGAGTCTGGCTTTGCATCTCCTGCAGGCGAGGTGTGAGATGGAGTCTTATTGGTTCTGGGATAGAAGCGAGCCAGCCAACACTTCTCAGTGACAGGGTATTGGTCGGCAGCCCACTCCTGGCGCTCACAACGCATCTGCTCCAGCTGCCGGACCTCTCTGGGCAACTCCAACACACTTTCCATGCTTACGTGCCCCAATTCATCAGGCGCGTAGTGGCTGCTGTTGATAGGAATCCACCAGCGCCATGTAGTCAGTCATCAGAGCATCCACAGCACCAGTCTGAGTGGCTGCAGGTGGATCACTGATGAAGCCATCACCTTCAGCAGGGGTATGGGACACGGACGTTTGTACCACGTCTCCATTTCCTCCTTGGTGATCTTCCACTTCATCTGCAGGGATAAGAGCCGTCCCTATTAATCATGGCCCCAGTTCAGAAAGAAAACCCACAAAATAGAACCGGAGTCCTATTCCATTATTCCTAGCTGCGGTATTCAGGCGACCGGGCCTGCTTTGAACACTCTAATTTTTTCAAAGTAAACGCTTCGGACAAGAGCATCGAGGGGGCGCCGATAGGCAGGGGCCGACCGTCAGCTCGATTCCGAGATCCAACTACGAGCTTTTTAACTGCAGCAACTTTAAGATACGCTATTGGAGCTGGAATTACCGCGGCTGCTAGCACCAGACTTGCCCTCCAATTGATCCTCGTTAAAGGATTTAAAGTGTACTCATTCCAATTACAGGGCCTCGAAAGAGTCCTGTATTGTTCACTTTAACATCTTAAACCTTCTTAACCCTTTATTGGGCAATTAATTACATTTGGTAACTTCTGTAAATATCCCAAAATATCCTTCCTTCCTTCCTTTCTTCCTCCCTGCCTTCTTTCTTCCCTTCCCCTTTTCCTTTCTCCCTCCCTCGTTCCTTATTTCCTCCGTCCTTCCTTCCATCTGTCCTCCCTCCCTCCCTCCTTCCCTTCCTTCCTTCCTTTCTTTCCCAAAGGACCTTCCTCTACCTACTGTTTCCATCATTACCTCTGTGCGTCCTCTGCCTACACCCAGAGACAGGCCAGACACTTTTTTACTGAGGTCTGACTCAGTGGCAGGGACTGGATCCTGAGTTGTTGGGGCATCCACAGACTGGGCAGAGGAAACATAACCCTACAGATGTGTAAACCTGATTTCATTACAACTTCTGATCTACCTACATGGGGCTACACACACACACACACACACACACACACTCACACACACACAAAAAAATTACCTCTAACACAACCCCCCCCCCACACACACACACACACACACACACACAACTCCAAAGCTACAGATGTATAAACCTGATTTCATTACAACTTCTGACCTACCTACATGGGGCTACACACACACACACACACACACACACACACACACACACACAATTACCTCTAACACCCCCCAACATACAGACACACACACACACAACTCCAAAGCTACAGATGTATAAACCTGATTTCATCACAATTCTGATCTACCTACATGGGGCTACACACACACACACACACACCCACACACACTCACTCACTCACTCACACACACACACACACACACACCCTCACTCACTCACTCACTCACTCACTCACTCACACACACACACACACACACAACTCCAAAGCTACAGATGTATAAACCTGATTTCATTACAACTTCTGACCTACCTACATGGGGCTACACACACACACACACACACACACACACAATTACCTCTAACACCCCCCAACATACAGACACACACACACACAACTCCAAAGCTACAGATGTATAAACCTGATTTCATCACAATTCTGATCTACCTACATGGGGCTACACGCACACACACACACCCACACACACTCACTCACTCACTCACTCACACACACACACACACACACACACACCTCCAAAGCTACAGATGTGTAAACCTGATTTCATCACAATTCTGATCTACCTACATGGGGCTACACACACACACACACACCCTCACTCACTCACTCACTCACTCACTCACACACTCACACACTCACACACTCACACACACACACACACACACACAAAATTACCTCTAACACCCCCCAACATACAGACACACACACACACAACTCCAAAGCTACAGATGTATAAACCTGATTTCATCACAATTCTGATCTACCTACATGGGGCTACACACACACACACACACCCACACACACTCACTCACTCACTCACTCACCCACACACACACACTCACTCACTCACTCACTCACTCACTCACTCACTCACTCACTCACCCACACACACACACACACTCACTCACTCACTCACTCACACACACACACACACAACTCCAAAGCTACAGATGTGTAAACCTGATTTCATCACAATTCTGATCTACCTACATGGGGCTACACACACACACACACACACCCACACACACTCACTCACTCACTCACTCACACACACACAAACACACACACACACAACTCCAAAGCTACAGATGTGTAAACCTGATTTCATCACAATTCTGATCTACCTACATGGGGCTACACACACACACACACACCCACACACACACACTCACTCACTCACACACACTCACTCACTCACACACACACACACACAACTCCAAAGCTACAGATGTGTAAACCTGATTTCATCACAATTCTGATCTACCTACATGGGGCTACACACACACACACACACACACACCCACACTCACTCACTCACTCACACACACACACACACACACACACACACACACACACACACACAACTCCAAAGCTACAGATGTGTAAACCTGATTTCATCACAATTCTGATCTACCTACATGGGGCTACACACACTCAAACACATTTCAAAGGTGATTTGAAAAGGTGAAACAAAAAAATTGAGGATCATTTTATACTACATACTTTATAAACAGTTGAACAAGACCGGGTCAATTTGACCCGGGAGGACAAAAGGTGCGTAGTAAAAACGAAGACAATACGAGGGTTAAGTGACATAGATTTAAATTTGGAAATAAAATGCGGGAGTCCACGTTTACATCTACATCGTAACATGTCCATGTGTAAAACAACACGCAATATAAAACGCATTTTAACAGATATGAAAGTGCAAAAAAACATTGAGAAATAACAGAGCCAGCTAGCTTACCATTGTTTCGACAGGCTCCACGGAGGACTGAAGCCAGGGCACATGTGCTCCCAATCAGCAACACACAGCCACACCCACAGGACACAACCACACCCACTACACACAACACACAGGACACCGCCAAGGGCTGAGGGCCGTAACAACCATAGACATATATACGTAGACGCCGCATTGACTGCTGCTGACGATTGGAGTGACGTGCCTACACGGCGGCCATCTTGGTACGGGGCCACTCGCCCCTGCAGCGCATTACGTCTATAGAGGAATGACTGTTTGCACCATGGTTTGCACTATTAAAAAGTGCTCATACATCGCTGAATGGTAATAAAAATAAATAAATAAAATTGCTGAATTGTCAAGACAGACAGACAGACAGATAAAGACATAAGTAGAACAAAAGGAACCCAGAAAACGTTTAGATGTGTTCAAGTCTTTATTTAGGAAATGCTTGTAGGGTTACATTTCATTTGATTATTATTTGTATTATTATGTTGCTATTATCATTATATTATTATTATTACTATTATTATAATTATATTGCTATTATCATATTTTCATTATCATTATAATTATATTGCTATCATCATTGAATTAGTCCCAGATAGCAGAGTCATTGAAACAATGTTAAATCAACATTGTTTTGTCAATGTTAAGTCACTGAAACAACGTTGAACTCTGATGTTGATTCAACATCATTTTTGCACCCTCAATTAATATTGAAACAACATTGATTTTCTAACTGAAGATCAACAGAATTTCAATGGTATTTCAACTAACACAAATGTTGAAACGTTGAAATTTCAACCTAACCATAGATCAACGTGCTTTCAATGATATTTCAATATTAAATATAATAATATTAAACTATAATAATTACTAAATATGCCTTTATAAAAATAGGCCAATAATACAAATCCTGCTTTATCTACAGTCAGGGTGTTATAGACATAGGCCTAAACATGATGGGCCTTATTAAACAGGTTTTTATCTAATAGCAAATGACAAATCCACACAATTGTTTTTTAAACAGTCATTTATTTAATCAATAAATTTCACAGCTAAGGGCGTCCAATCCCTCCTGACTGGTCTGGGGTGTAATGCAGCCTCTTCTGATCTTCATGAGAAAGGGCTAATTCGTTTGCAGTCCCCATTTGTAGTGTCAGGGCATCTTAAACAGAAAACACAAGCAAAACACAAACTGTCAGTTAAATAGCTATTACTGTACATGCCATTGTGCAAGTGGTGTGCAGATTCAGATATTAAAAAGAATCAAAAATAAGGCATAAAATACTTTAAAGACTTGCTTACTTGATAAATGATGTGGATCAATGATCTGTAAAAAGGACAAAAAAGGTTAAGTAAACAGCAATTTAACATTAACAACCAACCACAGTCCTGATAACTCTACAGCAAGTGTTTTTGTGACCATGGAAACACACAGTGTATGTGCTAACTTCAGAAGAAAAGTGAACGTATCTTTTCTAATATCTCTTTAATTATTAAAATGGCTGCAAATTGGTCATATTGCTTTTAAATTGAGCGATAATATGGACTGTGTGTATCCTCGATCGCTGATCCTAGATAACATTGTCCTCATACAGTTAAAAAGATAAGCTATCTTAGCGAGCTACGCTAATGCTAACGCTAATGCTAACGCTAATGCTAACGCTAATGCTAACGCTGTGGTGCTGCATGAATGTGTGTATTAGTATATTATACTTATAAATTATAACTTATAAATTAATGGTAATGGTAAATTCTGACAGCATACGAATGACTGCACTACCGTTTGGAGATTGGTCGACATTTCAGTGAATAATTCTACTTTTAGACTGTGGAGCACCTCTTACCTCCGTAGACATACATGTCGTACTGGCTGTGTCTCAAATGGCGCACTTGCACACTTCAAGCACTATGTTTTAGGGCATAGTGCGTTCACACTGAAGAACAAGCGAAAACTCAGTGCTCTGAAAGTACCCGGATGGTGCACTAAAAACGGACAAAAAATCCAGTGTGAGATGATGGACACTACTCACACTAAACGGACGCCATTTTGCCTACGTAGCGGAAGGGGAGGGACTTTTTGCCCAGTTTTCTGATTTCAATTGGCGGCCAGCAGCGACATGCAAGCCCGTCACTTCCGCTAAGTGCAAAACGCCAGTGCTCCATTTCAGACAATACTTACCCACGACAGTGTGCACCACAGAGGTAAGTGCTCAGTGCGCACTCCGCACTACATTCTGGTGCACTCACGTAAGTGCTCCATTTGAGACACAGCCCAGGTCTCTGCTAACCCCGTACCAAGATGGCGGCGCTTTAGGCACGCCTCTCAACAGTCAATGCGGCGTCTACGTATATATGTCTATGGTAACAACCATGCCACGCTGTAGTCGAAGTTGCAGTGGAGTTCCTACTTCCTGTTTATACAGGAAGTCCAAGTTTTCATGTACATATATGCATTATTTTAATATATTGAAATTTGGAAGGTAAGTTTTTTATGTGGTAATTGTGTGGGAGCTTGTTATCTTCGCTCTTTATTTATTTATATATTATTATTATTTATTTTTGTTTTTCGTAGCGTAAGTAGTCCTACACGATTTGTCATATCAACTTCGTTTCAATGTCAAATTGTACATATCCATAAGGAGATGTGTGCTATTACTTTTCATATCTCTAACATATTCCATTGATTTTATATAATTTTTTAAAACATTAAAATTTATAATGGAAAGTCAATGGGAGCGATGTTTGAAAGCTCATATCTCAAGAAGTAAAAGTGCTAAAGTGTTCAAACTTCAACTACAGAGGCCTGTACTACGAAGCTGGATTTTCTCTTATCGAGGTAACTTCAGGGTTAACCCTGGGTTTTCCGTACTACGAAGCTGGTTCACTTCTTACCGGGGTAAATCACCACGGTAACTTATGCTGAACGGCTAACCTGCTCCGGAGCAGGTTATGTTCTGGATAAGAGATCAATGAGTACAAAAGCACCACCTCCTGACCAATCAGCTCTCTTAGAAAATGACCTGCCCATTCTTAAAAGATCCTGTCAACATTGGTGCGTGGATCGTGAGAGGAGCGCTTAGGAGAGAATGAGCTTTTAGGGATAGATGCAATTTTTTAATTGGCCAAAATATATATTTAAAAAATAATCATTGAGGCACGTGGGGGATATTATTCTGTAGGTTTGACATCCTGAGATCAAAGTGTCAGGGAGCATAATAACTGTATTTATTTATTGTAATTGTAAAAAATTGACGAAAATATATATTTGTAAAATAAGCCTTGAGGCACATGAGGGATATTATTCTGTAGGTTATACAGTTGGTTTGAAATCATTCACTCAAATGGTTGAAGTATAATAGGTTTGTATTTTGAATGTTGAATATTAAACTAACTTAATGTCTCTTATGAAAGGAAGGGCACTGAGGAAGCGATCTGCCCCAAACGTCTGTGCCGTAATAAAGTGGCATTGTGTGATCAGAGTGCTGTCCGTTTATATTGTCTGATAAATTAATATTGTATGATCTCGTGAATTTACACATTAACAGAGTCGGCAATTTTCTGCCAGCATTCCTTCCTGGCTTTTGCTGCAGCATCAGAGTTACTTTTGGCCTGGATGATGTTTGAATTCTTCATATTTATGAAGAATAATTGTCTGCTCCTCCATGGTAAAGGGTAAAGTAGGCTGCTCTGCAGGGTTTCTGCATGTTTGTGATTGGTCAGACGCTGCAAACACCTCCCCTTTATGTGAACGCGCACTGATCCAGATTGGAAAACCCTGGGTTGATTTACCGAGTTGATAACCAGCTTCGTAGTACCGCTTATCCTGGACTGCGAAGATCTGGTTAAGTCAACCCAGGTAACGGAGAGAGATCCTGGATAGGTTAATCCAGCTTCGTAGTACAGGCCTCTGGTGGCCCATGAGCAAATGCTTCACATATTGTAAATAATGATCTGTAGCGCCACCATGTGGTCAGTTATTACATGTTTTACATTTTGGCTTATAACTCATGAACCGTAAGGCGTATTCAAACAATCTTTGCACAGTGTGTTCCTTGGATTGTACCAAGTAGACTGATATAGGCCACGCCCATTTGTGTCTAGAACATTTTTCCGACATTTTGATTTTTTTGAAAAATACATTTTTTACTACTTTTGGCACATTTTTCATCCAATCTTCATCAACCTTGGTACACAACATGTTTAGAGGACCCCGAACACAGCTATTATCTTCATTGTTTGGTAACCCTTACCGTTTGTCCGTAATGGGTTAGCAAACTTTTGGGGGCGTGGCCTGATGCATTTAACGATCAATAACTCTTCAATGCCGATTCGGATCGCCACAAAATTTGATAATCTTGTACACATGGTGGCACTGTACCATTATGTAAAATTTGATACAATTTTACCAAATGGGGGCGCTACTGTAATATTATAACACAATATTCCTACAGTTCTGTTGTCTTCAATGAAATGAAACTTGGTACATTAGTTCTCCATGTCAATGTGTACGATATAGTGAAACATGGAGCCAATAGCCCCACCTTTTGCTGCTCCAACAGAAATCTGCAGTGAAGGTAGCAATAACAGGAATGGTGGCAGCGGCTGCATCTGCATCTGGCAGTTTGTGAGGGATGCGTCTGCCAGTTTGCAGCTCCCACACGCAATTTCTTATGAAATTGCTAAATTTTCTAGTTTTAAACTTGGAAATTATCCCAATTATCCCATATTCCCAGTTCTCATCTATTCAATTCAATAAATTAGAATTTGGAATTATATTTATGTACTGGCTAATCACTTGAAATAGGAGGACAGTGTAGGCAATGTTGCACTTATGTAATGGACGACTTTGAGATGATTCTGTTGGAGAGTTTGCTCCAGAAGGGCGCCACTTAGCTGGTGCTGACATATGTAATAGAGCTCATTGTGTAACGGGCGTGGAGGTGGCAGGACAAATTGCAGCACAGAACACCAGTGAGCAGTTTGAAAACTGTCTTTATATGGCAGAATGAGTAGGTCTCAGGGTCATCGAAGACACAGAGTTGGCAGCAGGTAAGGCAATGCCACTGATACGGTGATGTGGAGAGGGTGATGGGAGGTGATGTGATGCTGACAGGATTGAAGCCGGAGGACGCCACACAGCCACAGGCTGACAGATATCCTGAGTGCTCTGAGTGGATTTTGAGGCCACTTTAGCAGCTTCCGTATTCTAACCCCCATTCATCTCTATGGGGGACTGTGGTGGTTCTAATTTTTAGTAGGAGGCAGACACAGAAGGCTGAATCAGTTGTCCAACGCTGTTTTTATTCTTATAAATTATGTAATGTAACAAAAAGAACAAAACAAACAATTAACTTAACTCATAAGCATAACTGAAATAAAATTAAAACGTGTACACAGCTATAGTCTAGCAGAACAACCCCCTGCACAGTCTCACAGCTCCTTATATAGAGCCCTCTATCAGCCTGCCCTCTGAATGAAAGTGGACTATACCACTCCTCAGGTAAGTCCTGAGCCCTTCCTGAAACAAGTAACAAGATTAGCCGTTCATCAACATTCACTTGACATTACTTTTATCCGGCCTATCTCCATTATATCTGCAACCAAAAACCTAATCAAATCATAAACAATCTTAACATATTAACAAAACAATTCACCAACCACCCCTCCACATGGTTCTTCCCTAGTGACATCACTAATCATGTCACCAGTGTATAAATTCAGGAGACATAGGCCGCCTCCTCCCTTTGTTTCCTGAACACATGCAAGTATGGTGAGTAACAAAGAAAGCTACAAAACGTATGTATATACTATACTAACCAAAGATACTAACTAAACAATAAACTCTGAATTCAATACAAGTGGGTGTTTTATTGTAACCAAAAGTCTGCTGAGATGTAACCAAATATACTGCAAAACACAAACAAACCCGGGATAGTAAGTATCTGCAAAGTATGATTACTGACTAACTTATGGTTCAAATAACAAACATCAAGTATAATTAAATTAATGAGTTATGGTGCAAATGTAATCGATGGGGACAAATGGTGTGCTCTCACCATCATATGCAAATGCGTATCACTTTCACCAACACAGGACACACAGCTAAGTAGTTAGCTTTCTATTAGCACTTTATTTTTTAATTTTACATTAATTTCCATATTGTGTAAAGGACCGGGAAAAAAATTTGGTGTGCGCTCTGCACGCACACATGCTGCCCTTTTTTGAGTTTGAGCCCCTGCCCCTCTATAATCATGTGCACGTCCCTGCTGCCACCTGTGTTGGATGCAGCCCTCCATTAGCTTCAAATGAACTAGGATTCATCCCACTGTCTGCTTGGGTCTTTGAAATATGAACCTTTGAAATTGCTTCCACATTCCAATCTACGGGCATCATGGTACTTGAGAATTTGGAAGTCCTTCAAAGGCTTATTATTTCAAAGAAAGAGGGTGAGAGCAGGCTGAATCCAAGAACTGATGGAAGTGTGTATATTGCTGTATCAAAAACAAGTGGCTGCATCATTCAATGCTCATGCAGTGTTGAATTATCATACATAAGAACCTGGTAGTAGTGCAAAGGTATTGATATTACAGATTGTTTTCTTGCACAGTAATCATGCAAATTATGAACCTTTTTGAATTAATTACTATAATTTACAATTATTACTGATGTGTATGTTATATTAATGGAGGTGGAGTCATAATGAACACTGGCAATGAGTAAAAATTCAATCTGAACATTTGAACAGTCACATTTATTTCTTCATAAAAAGGACATTGCCAACCCAGATCAAAATGGCGATCACAAAGAGGACTGCTACAAAAGAAAAAACTTGAAAAATAATGTCCACAGTATCCTGTCCCTCGCAGCACTACAAAAAGAAAACGTCAATCAGTCATTATGGCCATTGTTTCACAGTGCAGTCATGAACATTAAGTATAACACTTACCCCAGGCTCACTTCCAGCACAGCACTACAAAAAGGAAAACATCCATCAGTCATTATGGTCCTTGTTACACACTGTAGTCATGAAAAAGTATAACACTTACCCCAGTATTTACAACAACAGGTGGTTGTGGTTCCTGGACAATGTTTTCTTCTCCTTGACCTTGTGGTACATGGATGAGAAACTTTCTCATTTTCTTCTCTTCTTAATAAAAGCAAAGATACAACATTCATACCAGAATTGGCAGTCAAAAACCACACCATAAAGTTGAGACATTTTTTTCAAAATCTAGTCTATGTCAATGTTTCCAAATGTCATTTCCTAGTATTAAAGGTAGGGTAGGGTATTTCTGGAGCATTTTTACTGAATTGCTTGAAATCCTCTTCACACCCCGACAGCAACAAGGAAATGTAATGCTTTTTAATAAAAATTTAAAAAATCAGTCAGCTGTGGAACGGACAAACCCGTAAAAACATCACCCCATCATGTTGAACGCCACGTTCAAAGCAATTGGCTCGTGCAGTGCCTATCTACGGGCATCATGATAGGTGAGAATACGGAAGTTTTTTCTCACTCGATAACTCATTAAGACATGTGGCTATCTATACTGATGCTTCCACCTGTCTTGGATGCAGCAATCCATTAGCTTCCAAATGAACTAGGATTCATCCCACTGTCTGCTTGGGTCTTTGCAATATGAGCCTTTGAAATAACTTCCATATTCTAATCTATGGGCATCTGTCCTCCCTCCCTCCCTCCTTCCCTTCCTTCCTTCCTTTCTTTCCCAAAGGACCTTCCTCTACCTACTGTTTCCATCATTACCTCTGTGCGTCCTCTGCCTACACCCAGAGACAGGCCAGACACGTCTTTACTGAGGTCTGACTCAGTGGCAGGGACTACAGTTGCAGGTTCAAAGGAGTCTGGCTTTGC